>NW_011494838.1:5368657-5375060 GCF_000754665.1 Bison bison bison | reverse complement strand
TATATAAAATTGTGTCCCAGGTAGATAGTCTGTTATTCTAATCAGAACACAAAAATTAATTTTTAGGGCAGGGAAAATAATTGAATTTGAGAAAGGAAACAGTAAAAATAGAGTCAGAAACATCATATGTTGAGTTTTGTAGAAGCAGAGCCTGAATTGGGTATGCATGAACAAGTGACTTATTGAGGGAGATCTCCTAGAAGAAATCTGTAAAGGAGAGGTAAGGTGAGACCAGGACATGGCTTGCAAATAAGTAAAGATATGGTTTTAGTTGGAGTCTAACTTCAACCTCATCCCAGGACATCTCCAGTGTATAAATTATGTCATAGAGCTAACGTCACCTGTGACAAGAGTCCTGGCCTTTTTTATCCCATATCTATCAATCAGGTCTTGGCTTCAGGTAATTCTTGGAGAAAATATAACTTCTTAGATTTCTTCAGGTAAGCAGACTTCTACTGGCCAAGCAAAGTAAGTCAGTGATTCACTGGCAGCCAATACTTATAGCATCTAGGGAACAGATTCACCTGCCAAGTAATAGTAATCTAGGTTTGATGCCAATAGCACCTACTACATATAAAAGCAGGCTTCCCAGTGCTATTAATTGAGTTAAAAGTAACTCTGGCTCTCCAAAATAATTTAAGTTCCTGGAGACAGGAGACTTCTCTGTCTTGTTCTTTGTTTTATCTTCAATACTTAGAAAAATAAGATACACTCAGTACTGTGTGTTGAATGAATGGAGAAATTTCTGACAAATATGCCACCTTCCAGGTGGTGCTGGTAGTAAAGAACCCACCTCCTAATGCAGAAGACATAAGAGATGTGTGTTCAGTCCCTGGATCAGGAAGATCCCCTGGAGGAGGGCATGGCAACCCACTCCAGTATTCTTGCCTGGAGAATCCCATGGACAGAGGAGCCTGGCAGACTACAGTCCATGGGGTCACTAAGATTCAGACACTGCTGAAGCCACTTAGCCTGCACTCAGGCAGGGTATTTTGGTGCATGCTTCCCTTGATTTTTCTATTGCCTTTAATGCCCTCCTGTCTCCTTTCAATCTTAATTATGTTCTTCAAAGTATATTTGATAATCAAAATGGATCTATGAAACATTCTTTGAACATTCTAGCCCACAGGAAGCTGTGTGTGTGTGTGTGTGTGTGTGAGAGAGAGAGATATAGTATGTATGACTAGTCATGAATTCTGTAACTAAGCATGTCTTTACAACATCCAACTAATCCTTGTCTTCTGAAGTATCTCCATAATTATGTACATATTTCCAAGTTTAGCAATCAATACCTAGTTCACCATCATCCACACTTAATAACAACAATAATAGTAATAATAAATCATATTTATTGAGTGCTTACTAAGTTCCAAGCACTGTCCTCAGCACATTACATGCCTGACTCATTTGATTTTATAATAGTCTCATAATGCAGCACTTTAATTATCTTTATTTTCTGGATGAAGTAACTTGTCCAAAGCCACACATCTAGTTTGAGGAAAACTGGGATTTAAAAGCAATCAGCCGATGCTACAGCCTTGTCTTAGCCTCAAAGCTATAGCATCTTACCTTCAAAAACATTTCAACAGCTTCCTAACAAATCTTCTTCAGTCCACTCCACGCACAGCAGCCAGGATGATCTTTACTCTGGTGATGTCACTCCTCTGTTGAAAACTCATCAGTAACTCTCCATTAATCTCAGACCCTTTAATATGGGTTTATAAAAGCACTCTGGTTCACCCCCTGAGTACCTCTCTATCTTTATCCCTTATCTTCCCTCACTTCCCCAGATATTGGAGGTCCTTCAGATTCTTAAAGGCACCAGGGTACCTGTCCCTCCCTTCTGGGCCATAATGTGGGTTGAATGTGAGAAGGTTCTTTTCTACTCCTATTCTCCTTAATTGAGTATATATCCTCCAGTAAATAGTTCTTGACCTCCAAAACCTTCCTTCAGTTTGAGACCAGTGGCTAAGTTTATTCACTGTTTTACCACCACAGACTAGAAGAGAACTTGGAATCGAGTTGCCAGTAAATGTGTTTGCCTTCAGGTGGGGAAAAAAATAATGAATAATCCAATGATGTAAAAACAGTCTCTCTCCCTACCTTCACTGTGAGCTCGGAGGACAGCGCCTATAACCACTGCAACTCTCTATCCTTCATCATACCTAGGACATGTCCACTACATAGTAGATTCTTCCAAACTATTTATTAATTTTTACTGTTATTTTTACCTTGCCTTTGGCTGCAATCTTCACATTTTTCAACTAGGAAAGCTCATGTTTGATTGTGTCGTGCACATGTACTCAGTTCCTCGGGTGTGTGACTCTGTGACCCCACAAACTGTAGCCCGCCAGACTCCTCTGTCCATAGGATTCTCCAAGCAAGAATACTGGAGTAGGTTGTCATTTCCTCCTCCAGGGATCTTCCCGATCCAAGGACCAAACCCATGTCTCCTGCATTGGCAGGGGCATTCTTTACCATTGAGCCACCTGGAAAACCCAATGTTTGATTAATAGCTCCCAATTCAATCCAAAATATAAAATTATGGAGTGAGGTTGGGTTGAAGTTATCCCTGTAGGGGTCTGTTTAATGAAAAACTTCTCACTATGGTTTATCTTTTGCATTCTTGAACCCTTATAGCTTTGGAGAACTCATTACTTCCTAGGGAAAGATTCTGTCATTTGAGAGTCATGAGTTTTAACGTATTGTTTCTCATGTTGAATCAATATTTTTTTCTTCCTGTCATATGAGGCTTGCTGGATAGGAAACTAAGAATGCTGTTAGTAATTCAGTGGAGGACAAGATGGCATTTCCCCTTTTTTCATTCTTGCCAGTCTGTGCTCTCCTCCCTGGATTTTAACTGAGAGACCCATTGAAAGACCCTGAACCAGGGAGTGGGTTGGGGGCATGGAGAGAGTCTTACTGCCTGGATTGAATTTGTCCCTCAGAGCAATCATTGCCCCGTGTTCTTGGCTTTAGCCCAACCTGCCTACGTGACAGTCCATCTCCCTGACTCAGCCTTCTGTGTCCAGACAAATGATTCACTTCCAGTACATTTTTCTGCTCTTACTAAATAGGCCCTCTAACCATCACTGTATCTTTCAATTTTAGCTAACAGCTTGGACAGCAGTTTTTTTTTTTTTTTTTTTAAGTTACTAAACAAGCTAACTTGGCCAGAGAAATCATGCAGAATTCTCTGCAAACACTTCCCAAATCATTCAGGTTCACAGGACTTGCTGCCTTCTCTAAACTCAGGGCAAAATCCCTTCCACAGAGTGTGTTCATTTATCCACTGACAAATTGTTTACTAGTCTCTGCCATTTCTTAAATCTTAACTAATATTGATTAAGCACTGACAACAACCCAAACATTTGTTAAATGCTTTGCATAAATGATCTCATCTGATTTTCTCCAAACCCCTTAGACATTGGTACTATTGATGTCCTCATTTTACAGAGGAGAAAACTGAGGTACAAAGAACTTAAATGTCTTTCCCAAAAGCACTTGGCAAGTAAGTGGAAGAGAAGGATTTGACCCCAGAAATATGACTTCAGGGTCAAAGCAACGTCTTAATTCTACACCCCTATGCTCTAGCAGAGTGGATGCTATAGGTTGGTATCCACATTTATTTTGTGATCTTGAATATATCACTTCAACTCTTGGGGCCTCATTTTCTTCATGTGAGAAAGACATGGCTGGGTTGAATGTTTCTCAAATAATCACGTATAACAACTATAAGTAATCATATTAGGTAGGAAGAGCAAGAGATAGTATATCAACAAACGACTGCCTACAATGGAGGATGTGAAAGACTCAAAAGGCACATTTATGGTGCTAGCTGCAGCCTTTTTACCCTTCTGCAGTTCGAACGCCAAGAAATACCTCTGAAAACTGATTCTCACCTTTGTGTCAGTATATCTACCTCAGCAGGGACATTTATTTCAGTTCTTAAGCCCTCCCTCCTCTGGATTTAGAAATAAAGTGAGCACACTTCAAATACTTAACTGTGTTTGGGAAGCATGAGAAAAAAAGAAAAGAAAGAAGCCATGACTTGCTAGTGTGTGTGTTGTCATGGCAAAAGACAGCTCCAAATACTGTTTCTGGAGTCGTCAGCCCTGCATCCATTTCACACTTCTACAGATGTGATGTTGGAACTCCAGCAAGTCCTCTTGGTCCACAAGGATGTGGACTCACTCTGCAACAAGCCAGGCATGACAGAGCGTGAGCTTCAGAAAGCAGATCCCTGATAACTTCCTGGCCCTTGCACACCAGTCCTGAACAGCCTGCCTTCTGACTATTTTTGCTGTCGTTGCTCTTGTTAGTCCCACCACATGGCATGAAGGATCTTAGTTCCCCAACCTGCAGTGGAAGTGCCGAGTCTTAACCACTGGATTGCCAGGGAAATCCCCCTTCTACATTTTATACATGAGAGGATACATTTTTAATCTGTTTAAACCAGTAAGCCACTGCTTAGCAGATTTTAAGTTTCATTTAAGTTGCTAAATTTCATAAGGAAATGCATGCAAAGGAAAGTTAAACTCAATTTTGAGTTTCCTAATAGCCCAAGTAAAGAAGGAACTATATGAATATCAGAGGGTGAATCCTGGATTAAACGAACCTTATTCAAATGAAGACATTTTCTTTTTTGAATGAAATATATTAACTGGGAATTTCATGAAAGACACAAAAGAAGATGCCAATAATCAATGATGCCCAACCGTGTCATCCTCTGTCTCCATTACTTGAGACTTTCACGCTTATACAAGAATTGCATACTGGCTCACACAGGAAAATAAATTGTTTTTAAAAAATGTTATCCCTAAAATCTCTTATAATCTTCCCTTTAGTTGAGCTATGATATGTCTCAAGGGCCAGCATTTGCCTCTTTCTGACGGAGGGGCCACAGACCGTTGTCCTCTTTGGTGCTCTCCATCAGTTATTCTTGCAACTAGAAAGCATGTCCTTAAGGGAAAATAGATATACATTGAGAAGGATGATCAGGACAGAATCTCCAACAGGGATGATGAGTCAGAGATCGTGACTCCAGCCAGAGTGTCCAAAGTCTGAGCTGTCCTTCAGAAATATAAATGTTTTTTAGAAGCAAAGAAGAAAATTAGTATATTTCCGATAATCACCAAATGACTTATTTTTATTTATCCAAGAGGCCTCGCTTTTCTCAGCAGGAAGAAAATGTTATGTATTCCTATAAGTATATGATTACAGAATTCTACAACTATATAGCTGTGAGAATACTTACAAATTGTCTGAATCATACCCTACACTGAAAAGTCCAGAAATTGAGGCTTGTAAAGGAGAAAAACCAGGTTCTAGGAAATACATAAATTCCATAGACAGTCACCATTAGGAGTCAGTTCTCTTGAATTCTAACTTTGAAAGGGCAGGCATGAAAAGGTTCTACATTAATCAGTTCCTTTGAGTATCACGCTCCCAATATTAAAAAAAAAAATTAAAGTTTAAAGGATAAAAAGGATATAAAATATGAGGTTTCTTAGAAGATCTGTTGATTATTTCTGGAAAAAGCTTAAAAAAAAAAAAGCAATTTTAACATTCCCAGGTAACTGATGAATGAGTTAGATTAAGCTTGGCATTGATTAATCTTTTTGACTGGAGTCAAGGTCACTTTCTATAGACCTTTTGCTGTCCATTACTATACCCATTGTAAAATGTTTATCCAACTATTTCTCAACCAGCCCCCTACATTAACCCTATGGATTAGACTTTGATGTGCATTGTATTGAAAGTCTTCTAGAAGTCCAAGTGAATTATATGTATGGTGACTGTCACCTCCTTTGAAAAATTAATCAACTTCATTAAGCATGAGCTACCTCTGGATATCTGTTGCTCGAGGTCTCTACAAACTTAAAGACAGAAGGAGAACATGCAAGCAGACAGCTACTGTGAAAAGATCTCTGGCCAAAGAATCCAAATTCCTGTGTTTTAGTTTCAGTTCAGTCCTAGGCAAGGTTGTGACCATGAGTTATCTGCTGGTAACCTCTGTGAGGCCAAATAATAGAATGTAGTGATTAAAGGTGCATGTTTTGAAATTATAGAGAACATGAAGCATCTAATAGATGTGAGACTTTGAGCCAGCTATTTAATTTGCCAAAAATATCAGAATTTTCATTAATAACATGGGGATTCAGTTCAGTTCAGTTGCTCAGTCGTGTCCTACTCTTTGCAACCCCATGAACCAAAGAATATCCCTGTCCATCACCAACTCCTGGAGTCCACCCAAACTCATGTCCATTGAGTTGGTGATGCCATCCAACCATCTCATCCTCTGTCATCCCCTTCTCCTCCCACTTTCAATCTTTCCCAGCATCAGGGTCTTTTCCAAAGAGTCAGCTCTTCGCATCAGGTGGCCAAAGTATTGGAGTTTCAG
>NW_011494838.1:5368058-5368557 GCF_000754665.1 Bison bison bison | reverse complement strand
CTTCCTTTAGGATGGACTGGTTGGATCTCCTTGCAGTCCAAGGGACTCTCAAGAGTCTTCTCCAACACCACAGTTCAAAAGCATCAATTCTTCAGCACTCAGCTTTCTTTATAGTCCAATTCTCATATTCATACATGACCACTGGAAAAACCATAGCCTTGACTAGACGGATCTTTGTTGGCAAAGTAATGTCTCTGCTTTTTAATATGCTGTCTGGGTTGAGGAACTTCACTTTAACTTTTCACTTTCATGCTTTGGAGAAGGAAATGGCAACCCACTCGAGTGTTCTTGCCTGGAGAATCCCAGGGATGGGGGAACCTGGTGGGCTGCCGTCTGTGTGGCCACACAGAGTCAGACATGACTGAAGCGACTTAATAGCAGCAGCATCAGCAGGCTGGTCATAACTTTCCTTCCAAGGAGTAAGAGTCTTTTAATTTCAAGGCTGCAGTCACCATCTGCAGTGATTTTGGAGCCCATAAAAATAAAGTCAGCCACTGTT
>NW_011494838.1:5344188-5367958 GCF_000754665.1 Bison bison bison | reverse complement strand
AGGACTGGATGCCATGATCTTCATTTTCTGAACGTTGAGCTTAAGCCAACTTTTTCACTCTCCTCTTTCACTTTCATCAAGAGGCTCTTTAGTTCTTCACTTTCTGCCATAAGGGTGGTGTCATCTGCATATCTGAGGTTACTGATATTTCTCCCGGCAATCTTGATTCCAGTTTGTGCTTCTTCCAGCCCAGCGTTTCTCATGATGTACTCTGCATATAAGTTAAATAAGCAGGGTGACAATATACAGCCTTGACGAACTCCTTTTCCTATTTGGAACCAGTCTGTTGTTTCATGTCCAGTTCTAACTGTTGCTTCCTGACCTGCATACAAATTTCTCAAGAGGCAGGTCACGTGGTCTGGTATTCCCATCACTTTCAGAATTTTCCACAGTTTATTGTGATCCACACAGTCAAAGGCTTTTGCACAGTCAATAAAGCAGAAGTAGATGTTTTTCTGGAACTCTCTTGCTTTTTCGATGATCCAGCAGATGTTGGCAATTTGATCTCTGGTTCCTCTGCCTTTTCTAAAACCAGCTGGAACATCTGGAAATTCACGGTTCACGTCTTGCTGAAGCCTGGCTTGGAGAATAACATGGGGATTATAGTAACTTTATCTTTAACTTTACTATCTTTGTGTTAGTTGCTCAATTGTGTCCAACTCTTTGAAATCCCATGGACTGTAGCTCACCAGGTTCCTTTGTCCATAGGATAATCCAGGCAAGAATACTGAAGTGGGTTGCCATTTCCTTTTCTAGGGGATCATCCTGACCCAGTGATCAAACCTGGGTCTCCCACATTGCAGGCAAGTTCCATACTGTCTCAGCCACCAGAAAAGCTCGTATTACCTTTAGGACAAATTCTAAATTTCAGTGTGAAGAAACCCCTAAACTACTGTGATTTAAATGTTGTTTATCTATATCCATCTGTACCTTATTTCTTTAGTAGTTACTTTATGTATGGAATTGTGTCCTTCAAAAAGATACTGAATTCCTAACCCCAAGTACTTGACCTCAAGTGGCCTTATTTTGTGATAGTCTTTGCAGATGATCAAGCTTAAATTGTGGTGGTAGTAGTAAAGAACCCACCTGGCAGTGCAGGAGACATAAGAGATGTGGGTTCGACCCCTACCGTGGGAAGATCCCCTGGAGGAGGGCTTGGCAACCCAATCCAGTATTCTTGCCTGGAGAATCCCATGGACAGAAGAGCCTGGCAGGGTACAGTCCATAGGGTTGCAAAGAGTCAAAAATTACTGGAGTGACTTAGCATGCACTCACGCAAGTTCAAATGAGGTCATTAGGGTGGACCCTAAACAATATGGGTGGTGTCTTATGAAAAATGGGGAAACTGGAGTACACAAGGGACATTTGCAGGGGAAAGATTTTGTGAAATCGCAGGGAGAATGCCACCTATAAGGCAAAAATGGCCTGATGATACCAGAATCTAGAAAGGTACAGGAGGATCCTTCCCTTACTTTGGTTTCTGACTTCTCACCTCCAGTTTGTGGAACTTTGTCACAGCAGCCACAGGAAACTGATACAGTGTACTAGAGATTACAATGCACATAAGGTTTTTGCTTTTATAGTCAGCACGCTACTATTATAAGCAGCACTACATCTTACTATGAGTGAAATACAGAAACCTTGAAATAATACATCCATTTAACCCACTCCCAACCTTTATGAAATATTAATAATCTTATGTATATTATAATTAAATGCATTTAAACCACTCCTTATAATGTTATAACTTTTTGCTTTATATATACATATGTATTTTAAATAAATTAAGAGAATGATAGTATTTTATAACTTCCAAGAAGATAATATTTGAACAGTATTTCCCCTGCTATTTCTTCTTTCTCAAGATTCAGATTTCCATCTGTTATGATTTCCTTTCAGCCTGAAGAATTTCCTTTAAGGTTCCTTGAAGTGCGGATTTACTGGTGTCAAATTATCTTAGCTTTCTTCTCTATCTTAAAATTTTTTCTTTCACTTTTATTTTTGACAGTTTTATTGGATATAGAAATTTAGGTGTCAGGATTTTTTTTCTTCTTTCATTATTTTAAAAATACCATTTCATTGTTTGTGATAAGAAGTTAGTGATCACTCAGCCTATTATTCCTCTATTATACCTTTTTCTTTTCTTTCTTTCTTTTTTTTTTGCTGCTTTAATGATTTTCTATTTGTTTTTGCTTTTATTCGTAATAACTATGTTGTGCTTAGGAATGGTTTCCTTTCTGTTTATCCTACTTGACATTCACTTGATTTCTTAAGTCTCTCTCTCTCTCTACATATATATATATATATATATATATCTTCAATTAAATTTGGAGGAAATTAAATTGCTATCTTTTCAGATATTTTTGTTGCCCTACTTCTATCCTCTTCTTATGGGACTCCAATTATATGTATGTTGGACCATTAGAGGTTCCCCAAGAGGACTCAGAGACTCTATTTTCTTATTTTTTTTCACATTAGATAACTTCCATTGATGTATTTCGTTGGCTCCTTCGGCTATCTCAAATCTATTCTTTTGCCTAATCTTTTATTTTAAATTGTATTTCATAGTTTTCCAGTTTTAGTTACACAATTTCCATTTGGAAGTTTTTATGGTATCTACTGGGAAGGAAATGGCAGCCCACTCCGGTGTTCTTGCCTGGAAAATCCCGGGGATCGGGGGAGCCTGGTGGGCTGGCCGTCTATGGGGTCGCACGGAGTCAGACATAACTGAAGCGACTTAGCAGCAGCATGGTATCTACAGTATTTGTCTGTAGAAACATCATATTTTTTTTGTTATAAAAGTATTTTCCCTTATGCCCTTAAGAAGTATTATATTAGCTGTCAAGTTTCGTCTCCATTAATTGCCTTTTTCTTTAACATGAGTTAAATTTTCCTGTTTCTTTGTGTGATTGGTAATTTATATCATATCCTGAATATTCTCCATAATATTCTTTTTGTTTTTTCATTTTTTTTTCATAATATTCTGTAAAGACTCTGCATTATCTTTCCTTTGTTCAAAAGGTATTGGTTTTTGTTGCTGGCATTCTTGGGTTTAGCTAGCCTTTGATTTGTCTGAACTCAAGCTCCAGATGCTAGAGTGAAAGTGTTAGCCACTGAGTTGTGTTTGACTCTTTGTGACTCCATGTACTGTAGCCTGCCATGCTTCTCTGTCCATAGAATTCTCTAGGCAAAGTTACTGGAGTGGGTAACCATTCCCTTCTCCAGGGAATCGTCTTGACCCAGAGATTGAATTTGGGTCTCCTGCATTGCAGGCAGATTCCTTACTATCTGAGCCACCAGGGAAGCCCCTCAGATTCTAAACTTCCAGGTTATAATTTTTATCTTTAACTGGGCTGCTTGAACTCTGCTTAATACATTTAAAGTTTAGAGGTTGAGTAACTATTTTGTAAGATTTCCTACACAGAATCTGTAGCTCTCCCTTCCTAGTTCTTTTCTCCCTGGAGCTTCTTCTCTCTACACTTTTCAGGTATGTGGTTGCTCCAAACTCTGCTTCTTCAAGAAGCTAGCAGAGCTGCGGGTTTCTACGCAAGTCTCAGCCTCCTTAAGGGGTGACATCTGAAAAGAGTCTCTAAGCTAAAAGCCATAACAACAGGAAACTCACATAATCACTTGTCATTACTTTCTCTCAAGATATGACACCCTTCTAATCTTATCTGCTTTGTTCCACTCAGCAGTGTCTGCATGCAGTTGAACTGTATAATTTTTCTTGAGTCTACAGCATCATCAGTGGGAGTGTTGGTCTAACTCCTATGTTCTCCCAGTGGTTTAAATCAAAGTTTATTTCTCTCTGACCTCACAGTCCAGAGATCACGAGGCTGTTCTTCCCTATGAGGTTATTCAGCATCTAGACTAGTTTATTGAGTTTGCTTTTTTCAAAATATAAATTTAATCTCTGAATTCAATAATCAAAATATTTTCAATTCTCAACCAGAATAAAGATAGGAGGAATCAAGGCAAACAACTTCATTTTTAAGGAGGTGAATTAGAGTTTGCACCAGTCACTTCCAATGGCATCCCATTAGTCTGAACTTTTCCACAGGATGATATCTAGCTATAAATGAGTTTGCAGAACATTTTTTGAAGGACAGTCATATACTCAGCCAAACCATGACAAGGAGAGAAAATCTATTAACAATAAGAAAATCGAATGTATTCTCAGAGAATATTTGTATTCTAGGCCACAATCTCCTCCTCTAGCCACTTAGGTATCTGTGTATATGCTACTCAACCACTGTCTGCCTATGGGAGAAATTATGTAGGCTCAAAGACCATGATCACTTTACATCCTATTTTGGTGGCTTCTGAAAGTCTAGAAACCTATTAATAAGTACATAATATCTACCGTACCATGTTCCTACTCCCTCTTATATCCAATATACAATAAAGGAGTAGGAATAGGGTACTAGTCCTAGAATTAAAGCCAAAAAAAAAAAAAACCACCTCAATTATGAAAATGTATAAAAATTGTAAAACATACAGGAGTCATTATTGTGTAATGCTAATGAGATAATAATTGTCAGAATTGCAAATATGCTCTCCACGGGCAATGAATTTCTCTTTCGGACCCTGGTTTTGCACTGTGAGAAGCACTAACTTGTCCAGTATCTCCCATAGCCCATGGCTTTACCTTCTGGATAGTTCTTCCTTTCTGATATCCCTTGTTGTCCTACAGGAAAATGAAACTGGAGAACACGTCCTTGGATAACTGATATTATCAGTTGCTGTTGATAACAACTGATACAGGTTTGTTGCCCCTTTCTTCATCCACAAACAAGTTTAAAACCTCAGGATTTGATTTAGGTATAGAACAATTACAGTTTATCCTTGAACAACACAAAGTTAGGTGCACTGATCCCTTGTACAGTGGAAAATCCACATATAACCTGACCATACACCATCTGTATCCACGGTTCCATATCTGCAAATTCAACCAAGTGCAGATCATGAAATACTGTAGTATGCATTTATTTAAAAAAAATAATCCATTTGTAAGTGAACTCACAGATTTCAAATCCCTATTTTTCAAAGTCAACTGTTATCTTTTGCATGCCATCCTTTGATTTCTTTGGTAATAAAATACAGATAATGGCAGGGAGACCCAGCAACTATAAAATAGATATCTAATCTGTGTTTTCCTGTGAGTTACAAGTTTATATTTTCACAACCAAGCTGTCTGTATGTTCATATTTCTTAATCCTGTGTGTGATCTTCCATTATTTACTAGATTTTATGATTATGTTATACCTATCTTCCTTAATTTAATATACTCCTATCCTGAATTCACTGGAACAGGTGAGTGTACAGCAATTTACTGGCATCACTTTTAATCTGATTTTTGCTAATAGAAATGTTCTTCTTATCTTAAGTTATCTAGGATACAGATACAGTTCACTTTTCTGGCATCAAGGTCTCCAAGTTTCCAGATTGTCAATTTAGATTGCAGATCGTAGGTGATATAGGTGGACCTTATTCAGTCACTTGAAAGGTCTTAAGAAAAAATCCACTTATGGACAGCAGGTTCAACTCATTCGCAAGGGTTCTAGCCCACCCTTCCTGATAACTTTGACCTTCCTAATGGCCTCCCTAAAGACTTTTGACTTTCCTAATGAGTCCCACAATTGTGTAAGCTAACTGCTTGCAGTGAGTATCTTATTGTATTATTTTGAACAAGCTTTCTTTCTCTAGTTGAATCATGACTAGCATACCTCCAAGATTATAAACAAGGCAAGGCAATAATAAATTAACAAAAATTTTAAAAGTCTAAGCTAATAGAGAGACAAAGTATGCTCATGAGTTGAAAAAAGTGAAAAAAATATCTTTAAGATCTTTTTGAAATTAGGATTTCATATAGAGTCAGTATAAACTTAATGTAAACTGCACCCATATTTTGTGTAGAAATTGACAAATTGAATATACTCTTGTATAGATAAGCAATAGATGTAGTATAGTTATTTTTTTAATAACTGGTAGACTTTCAGTACATGATTTTTAGATTTATATGGTTTTGATACTTAAACATTCAGTTCAGTTCAGTCACTCAGTCGCGTCCGACTCTCTGCGATCCCATGAATTGCAGCACGCCAGGCCTCCCTGTCCATCACCAACTCCGCAGTTCACTTAGACTCACATCCATCGAGTCAGTGATGCCATCCAGCCCTCTCATCCTCTGTCCTCCCCTTCTCCTCCTGCCCCCAATCCCTCCCAGCATCAGAGTCTTTTCCAATGAGTCAACTCTTCGCATGAGGTGGCCAAAGTACTGGAGTTTCAGCTTCAGCATCATTCCTTCTAAAGAAATCCCAGGGCTGATCTCCTTCAGAATGGACCGGTTAGATCTGCTTGCAGTCCAAGGGACTCTCAAGAGTCTTCTCCAACACCACAGTTCAAAAGTGACAGTTCTTCGGTGCTCAGCTTTCTTCACAGTCCAACTTTCATATCTATACTTGACTACTGGAAATACCATAGCCTTGACTAGACAGACCTTTGTTGGCAAAGTAATGTCTCTGCTTTTGAATATGCTATCTAGGGTGGTCATAACTTTTCTTCCAAGGAGTAAGCGTCTTTTAATTTCATTGCTGCGGTCACCACTGCAGTGATTTTGGAGCCCAATAAAATAAAGTCTGACACTGTTTCCACTGTTTCCCCATCTATTTCCCATGAAGTGATGGGACCAGATGCCATGATCTTAGTTTTCTGACTGTTGAGCTTTAAGCCACTTTTTCACTCTCCACCTTGACTTTCATCAAGAGGCTTTTTAGTTCCTCTTCACTTTCTGCCATAAGAGTGGTGTCATCTGCATATCTGAGGTGATTGGTATTTCTCCCGGCAATCTTGATTCCAGCTTTTGTTTCTTCCAGTCCAGCATTACTCATGATGTTCTCTGCATATAAGTTAAATAAGCAGGGTGACAATATACAGCCTTGACGAACTCCTTTTCCTATTTGGAATCAGTCTGTTGTTCCATGTCCAGTTCTAACTGTTGCTTCCTGACCTGCATACAGATTTCTCAAGAGGCAGGTCACGTGGTCTGGTATTCCCATCACTTTCAGAATTTTCCACAGTTTATTGTGATCCACACAGTCAAAGGCTTTGGCATAGTCAATAAAGCAGAAATAGGTGTTTTTATGGAACTCTCTTGGTTTTTCCATGACCCAGAGGATGTTGGCAATTTGATCTCTGGTTCCTCTGCCTTTTCTAAAACCAGCTTGAACATCAGGAAGTTCACGGTTCACGTATAGCTGAAGCCTGGCTTGGAGAATTTTGAGCATTACTTTACTAGCATGTGAGATGAGTACAATTGTGCAGTAGTTTGAGCATTCTTTGGCATTGCCTTTCTTTGGGATCAGAAAGAAAACTGACCTTTTCCAGTCCTGTGGCCACTGCTGAGTTTTCCAAATGTGCTGGCATATTGAGTGCAGCACTTTCACAGCATCATCTTTCAGGATTTGAAATAGCTCAACTGGGATTCCATCACCTCCACTAGCTTTGTTCGTAGTGATGCTTTCTAAGACCCACTTGACTTCACTTTCCAGGATGTCTGGCTCTAGATGAGTGATTATCTGGGTTGTGAAGATCTTTTTTGTATAGTTCTTCTGTGTATTCTTGCCACCTCTTCTTGATATCTTCTGCTTCTGTTAGGTCCATACCATTTCTGTCCTTTATCGAGCCCATCTTTGCATGAAATGTTCCCTTGGTATCTCTAATTTTCTTGAAGAGATCTCTAGTCTTTCCCATTCTGTTGTTTTCCTCTATCTCTTTGCATTGATCTCTGAGGAAGGCTTTCTTATCTCTTCTTGCTATTCTTTGGAACTCTGCATTCAGATGCTTATATCTTTCCTTTTTTCCTTTGCTTTTTGCTTCTCTTCTTTTCACAGCTATTTGTAAGGCCTCCCCAGACAGCCATTTTGCTTTTTTGCATTCCTTTTCCATGGGGATGGTCTTGATCCCTGTCTCCTGTACAATATCATGAACCACTTAAACATTAGCTATATTAATTAAGAAAGTGTGGTATTGGTGAAGGGATAGATATATAGGCCAAAGTAACATAATTAGAAAGTCAAGGCAAAGAGGCAGAACTGCCCCTAGAGGAACCAGATAAGGACCTGAAAGAACCCATTGCTTTGCTCAACAGAAAGAGTTTTGTGAAAATAAGCTTTCTTTTTTTTTTAAATTAATTTTTATTGGACTGTTGTGCTTTACAATATTGTATTAGTTTCCGCTGTATGGCAAAGTGAATCAGCTATATGTTTACAGAGTAAGGTTTTTCTTGACTTCTACCCAGCGATCCTGATTGTGCTTTAGTCCAGCAGAAATATCCCCCATCTCTCAGCCAGAGATAGTATCACAGATATTGAACTTTGACATCTGTTGAGATTTCAACTTTTCCAAGTTAAAATTTCCAAATCCTCTCAGTTGCAAACTTTATTTTCTTGGGCTCCAGAATCACTGCAGATGGTGACCGCAGCCATGAAATTGAAGACACTTATTTGCTCTTTGGAGGAAAAGTGATGACAAACCTAAATAGCATATTAAAAAGCAGAGACATCATTTTGGTGACTAAGGTCCATATTCTCAAAGCTATGGTTTTTCCAGTAATTCCTGTACCATATCACGAACCATGTGATGTGAGCGTTGGACCATAAAGAAGGCTGAGCACCAAAGAATCGATGCTTTTGAATTATAGTGCTGGAGAAGACTCTTGAGAGAGTCCCTTGGACAGCAAGGAGATCAAACCAGTGAATCCTAAAGGAAATCAACCCTGATTATTCATTGAAAGGACTGATGCTGAAGCTGAAGCTCCAATACTTTGGCCACCTGATGTGGAGAGCTGACTCACTGGAAAAGACCCTGATGCTGGGAAAGATTGAGGGCAGGAGGAGAAGGGGATGATAGAGGATGAGATGGTTGGATGGCCTCACTGACTCAATGGACATGGGTTTGAGCAAACTCCAGGGCATAGTGAAGGACAGGGAAGGCTGACGTGCTGCAGTCCATGGGGTCACAGAGTCAGACACAACTTAGTGACTGAATGGCAACAACAACTCCTCGCAGGGAGACATCTTTGAACTGATATCATATACCCTTCATATCTTACCAGACACTTTCCATCTAATCCAATCCTGCTCTGCAATAGATCTTCTGAACTGCTCCATGTGTAACCACATGGACAGTCTTCCTAATAAATGTGGTCCCATCCCTCTTCTCCAGGCTTTTCCAGCCTCTGAATGAGGTAGGGTCTACTTTCTTTGGGCTGCTCTGCATCCTGCTTGCCTCTTCAGTGTTAGTTTTAGTCTTGAACCCACCTGGCCCATACTAAGCATAGCGTGTTCGACCACAATGCATGTTCTGAAAGTTATCTTGAGACTTTCTCTTCAATTTCCTCTTTCATGTGTTGCTTCCTCTGCCTGGAGCACATATCCATACACTCCCACATCTCACTCACATCCAGATCATATACACACACAGAGTATTTACTTTATGTGGCTATCTCCTATTTATCCCTTCAAGTATCAACTTACTTTTAGACAACATTTATGTTATTTATGAGCAACATGTAGTATCCTGTGTACTATAATTTCTTTAACTGCCCATCTTTCCTAGTAGACTAATACGTTCAATGCAGGCACCATTCATGTCTTTCTTGTCAATCACTGTATTATTCAGAGACTTAATATAGCATTGGGTACAGGTTGGAGGAGGAAAGGGGGGGGATGAAGGAATGATAGAAGGGAGAAAATATTTTATTTAGAATTTTATGCTTGTGCCAGACTATTGGGAAAAAATAATTCTGTGACCTGTGCATAGTGCTAAGTCACCTCAGTCACATCTGACTCTTTGCAACATTATGGACTGTAGTCCACCAGGCTCTTCTGTCCCACGAGACCTTCCAGGAAAGAATACTGGAGTTGGTTGCCATGCCCTCCTCCAGGGGATTTTCCTGGCCCAGTGACTGAACCGGTGTTTCTTATGTCTCCTGAATTGGAAGGCAGATTCTTTACTACTAGCACTATCTTGAAAGCCCTCTGTGACTTTTAAATCACCCCATATGAATGTGAATGGATAACTGAAAACAGTGCCTATGTTAGCGCTGAAATAGCTTGCTTTCCTTTGGATGTTGTTGTCTACACCCTTATAAATTCCCAGAGTGGGCCAGCCGCATCCCTTTTTATTTTGTATGCTTCTTTTCATTCTTTCTCATTTCTTGGCTTAAGCATCTGCAGCACTGGGCCAGTGCAATCTCATTAAGCCAACATTCCCTGGCAGGAGACAAAATGCTGCTGCTGTTGTTTAGATGGTTTAAAATTAATAATTTGCATATTTTCATTATGCTAATGGAGACTTATGGAGACAGGCATGTTTAATAATATTTTTAATCCATTAAGTTCATAAGCATTTAAAATGATATAGTCCAAAACATAAGGAGGGCAGCCATGAGGTATGATGGTGAGCTGGGTTCACATCTGAATTCCGCCCCAGAGAGGGAGCTCTGGTCCAGTGACCTGACTTTGCTTAATCTCATGGTTCTAATCTCTGGATGGAGAAGATTATACTTAATACTAAGTATATAAAATAATTAAGAATAATAAAGGCATAAGACTTAAATCATAATATATAACCAATAGAGGAAGACATGATAATGATGTATCTATATATTAAGTTACTCTGCCTAAAGCCAGAAAATACGGCAACATATAATCAAATTAAACTAGTCAGTATTTGGTGAAATTATAGCAGATATCTTTGTGAAGTAACTCATTTTTCATGATTTTTTTATCCTTTCCACCATTCCTAGTTTTAGCCATCTATTAGAACCCAGTTCAAATCTGAGATTCCTGTAGATTCTTTTTTAATCACCTAATCCAAGAGATTTTTAATTTATTCTCTGATTTACTGTATAGCTTTGAGTCTGTCTCTCAGACTCAAACATTCTTTTACTGAGAATGGTGCTTACTTTTTACAGTCTACAAATTCTGGATCCCGTGCATGATATTGGGAGCTTACAGTTGAAAATATTATTAAAATGTCAGATAGCTCTGCTTATTTGGAGAAAGGTCAGGTTTATTATTCTAATTTAATAAGTGAGGACAGCTGAGTTCCCACACAGTTAAGTCAGTTTTTCAAGGTAGTGAGAATGAAGGAGAGAAACATTATCTGGGGATCTGGTATGTGTGGGATGCTCTGCCAGTTACACATACTTAACAATGAGACCCAGCATCTATTCAGAATTTTTAAGGAAGCAGACATTGTTTTGCAGGAATTACACTTAGGAAACCATGTATAACTCTTAGGCCTTTAGGGAGGGACTATCATAAAATTTTCCATGTGAGGAACTGGAGGCATAGAGACAGTAAATAACTTGCCTAGGGTCCTACGGGTCAGCTGAGGTCTAGACCTAGGTCTTCTTACTGTAGAGCCTACATTTTAACATATAATTCTATACTACTTTATAGAAGTTTTCCTATTACAGACTAGAATGAAGTTCTGTAAATGAACAACATACTGAGAACCAGAAAAGTCAATAACTTTGTTCAAGATGGTCCTATTGCAAATTGTCAGAGTCTGGATATTGGCAGGGCCCTCAGTCACTGAGTGCTTGTTCTAACACACCGTGCTTTACCCTTCTACAAGCACTGTTTTTCAGTTGAGTGGTGATGCTGATCTCTTCCAACGATGTTGCCTGCAAAGTTAGAAGATAACACTAGATTTATGCAATTGAATGTTCAGGGGCTTATTGATTTCCCTGATGACCAGGGAAATGCTAAACCAGATAGATAAACTCCTGCCCCTGGTACTTCCTCATTTGTATCCTTGAAGAGCTCAGTGAGCTGTGCTGACACTCCGTTTCCTCAGCTCTCACAGTGGGGTAGCAGTGCTGACCTATCGTCTCAGGAAAACAGAGTATGTTCATGACATGTGACAGAGTCTTGACCTAAGTTCAGGGGCTTGTTGGAGAAGATAATTCTCCTCTACCCTTCTAAGTTCCTCTGGCTAGACTAAGAATTAAATTGACAGGAGACAGGTTAACAGGAGAAAATCAAATTACATTTATTTCATATGCATGGGAACACCACATACATGACGGGTTCCAAGACAGGAAGATAAAATTAGGTACATATGCTTCCTCAGTTAAGGAATGTGACGGGGCCTGGGCTTCCACGGACAGAAGGGTCATTCACAGGATAAGATCAGATGTTGGGTCATTAGGTGTTTGCCCTCCAATTTAAATTCTTCTAAGTAGTAAAGGCGGAGAAGGCAATGGCACCCCACTCCAGTACTCTTGCCTGGAAAATCCCATGGATGGAGGAGCCTGGTGGGCTGCCGTCTCTGGGGTCGCACGACGGAAGCGACTTAGCAGCAGCAGCAGCAAGTAGTAAAGGGAGGGGTAGCAGTTTCTCGTGAGCCCATGGGGTCCCCATTGTCTTTAACTCAAAAGAAACCACATGCCAAAGTAGCACATGTTGGGAAGACCTGTTCTGAACACCTGCAACTGAATAATTGGCAGTTAGTGGAATAATATGGAGCTTCTCGGGTGGTGCTAGTGGTAAAGAACCCACCTGCCAATGCAGGAGACATAAGATGTGGGTTCAATCCCTGGATCAGGAAGATCCCCTGGAGGAGAGCATGATACCCATTCGAGTATTCTTACCTGAAGAATCCCATGGACAGAGGAGGCTGGCAGGCTACAGTCCATAGGGTCACAAAGAGCTGGACACGACTGAAGCGACTTAGCAGACACACACACAGCACTCAGTGGAATAACACACAGGTGTTCTGAGAATGGATGATCCACATCTGGTTTGAAAAGTCAGGAAAGGCTTCAACGTGATCTATTTCCTGAAAGAAGATTTCAGAGAGGCAGAGGAGAAATGGAAAGGGGCTTCCAAGAAGGAAACAGTATGAAATCAGTATCAGACTATGTGCTTACGGGGCAATTTACCACTGATTTACTTGCGGAAAACATAGTCAATACCTTTGAAAGTGAAGACACTGCTTACAACACTGGAGTGAGGTGAAGCTATCTTGACTTTCAGACTTCACAATGTATCTTACAATGAGGAAAAATTATAGTCAATTTGGAGGGGACTATTTGGGAGTGAGTTGATGTAGGACATGAACAAACATTTTTCCCCAAATACACGGCTCTCCAATCCACTTGTGTGTGCATTTTTTAGGTCCTAATGTCACTTTCTCAGTTGCTTGTGGTCACCCAGGTTCTGTTGTCAGATGACTTAGTTCCAGCTGAGTTCTTCTGCTTAAGCTGTTAAACAAATGAAAAGCAGAATCGTCACTTTTAAATAGAGCCCACACATAATCACATCTTGAAATGGTCCTCTTCTGGCTGAGGAGAAGTTGTGTGCATTATAATATTGAATTTTTAATAATATATTACACAAAACAGCTTCCAATTTGATTTGGGGGGATATATTTTCATGAATTATTGAATATCTGATTATTGGAGAAAGCTTTAGCCATTATGCACTGAAACTGTCATTCTCTCAGCTCTGTGATATATGAGCTTGGTTATCAATATTTAAAGTTACAGTGAGCTCAGTATGAAGCAGTTGAAAGCTGAGACATGGATTAATCAGCAGTGATGCAGGCAGAACTCCTCCCAAGCCCCCAGCAAAATGGAAAGGAAGATGCTCTGGAAGGATTTCCTAGCTAGTCTTCTTCAGGTGCATTTCAAGTTTCAGTTCATCTTACAGAAATCCACTCAGTAACAAGGACAGAGTTGATTCAATATAAAGAAAACTTTGCACCAGTGAAATAATATAGTAATATATAATAATCCCCTGAAAGGAGGGATGCTGCTTGCCTTGCTCACTGCTGCCTCCTAGGACTTTCTAAGTGTTTGGGGTACAGAATGGGTGATCAATAAATAGTATATTGATGGACTGAATGAAGGAATAGATGAATGAAAATTTTGTAGTTAATAACCAATATGTATTTTGTGGGCTTCCCTGGTAACTCAGGTAGTAAAGAATCTGCCTGCAATGCAGGAGACCCTGGTTTGATTCCTGGGTTGAGAAGGTTCCCTGGAAAAGGGATAGGCTACCCACTTCAGTATTCTTAGGCTGCCCTGGTGGCTCAGATGATAAAGAATCTGCCTGCAATGCAGGAGACCCTAGTTTGATTCCTGGGTTGAGAAGGTCCCCTAGAAAAGGGATAGGCTACCCACTTCAGTCGGAGAAGGCAATGGCACCCCACTCCAGTACTTTTGCCTAGAAAATCCCATGGATGGAGGAGCCTGGTAGGCTGCAGTCCATGGGGTCGCTAGAGTCGGACACGACTGAGCAACTTCACTTTCACTTTTCACTTTCATGCATTGGAGAAGGAAATGGCAACCCACTCCAGTGTTCTTGCCTGGAGAATCCCAGGGACGGGAAGCCTGGTGGGCTGCCGTCTATGGGGTCACACAGTCGGACATGACTGAAGCGACACAGCAGCAGCAGCACCCACTTCAGTATTCTTAGGCTGCCCTGGTGGCTCAGATGGTAAAGAATCTGCCTGCAATGCAGGAGATCTGATTTAGAAGCCTGGGTTGGGAAGACCCCCTGAAGGAGGTTGTGGCAACCCACTCTAGTATTCTTGCCTGGAGAATCTCCATGGACAGTGGAGTCTGGTGGGCTATGGTCCATGGGATTGCAAAGAATTGGACACAACCAAGTGACTAAGCACAGCACGGCACGTGTATCTTTGTACAGAGTAGAACACTGTTGCTTTGCCCTATTCAAAATACATCTTTTGTTGTATGTCTGTGAGGAAAACAAAGTAATGCACATGGTAAAGCATATAAGCAAAAATAACATGGAATGCTTTTGAAAAGACTTAATGGAAAGGGTGCATTTCCTTATGATAAAAGATCTACTTAGAGGAGTAGATATCGTCTAATATTAAACATGATACCTAGAAAAGTGAGCGAGTGAACCAGATAAAGTGGGGTGGGATAAGGAAGAGGAGGAAGAGTTTACCAGGTACAGGGAAGAGAAACTTCGAATGCATGGGTAGAAGTGAGTGAGCTTGTAGCTCATTTGAGGAGCCTAAAGCATTCCAGAAAGTGAGGAGCTAAAGGAATTTTCTTTTCTCCATCTCCTATATTGATGGAACTAGTGTCTTACCTTGCACATGAATTGCCTCTGTGTCTTAACTGAAAGTAGGCAAAGAGAAAGAAAAAGTTTTTGTCATTTAGAATTTCATAAGACCCTTAGGGCATCTCAGTTTCTTTCCGTCTCTCTGGTGCCTCTCTCTTTAACCCATGATGCACAGAGAGACATGCAATCACCTATCTTCAGGGGTCAGGATTCTGTTCAGACTGAATCTTAAGGTGAATTCACTCTTTTTGCTTGAAGCCCTGAATTCTAAAACTCAGTGTTTTCCACAGATAGCTATTATAATGGTTTGTTTGACCAAAAACAAAAACAAAAACAAAAAAACAAACCAGTGTATCTCAAGCATATTTGAATAGTATCTCATTTGTAACACATTTTCACTTTCTAACCAATATATTTTTTATGCTTTCAAGGAATTGAAATTATTTTTCTTTAAAAGATGTGTGTGTGTGAAGTTGGACCATATTCCCTTCATACGGACCCTCCAGTCTCCAATTCGGGGACTGTGTCTGCCTACTAGTTATCATCAGCTGTGTTGGAGAAAGATGCTGTGGGGTCTCATGGTTATCTACATAGATTTGCAGTCAATTCAGTTCGTTTCACGTTTGTTCTCTGCAGTGAAGGTATCACAGAGTTCTGTGCTTCTCTAGACCATTTGAACCAATAAACGTACTTTCCTTCTACAAAGGTGGAGGTTTGGTGGTAGTTTTATAGCTATATGTGCTAAAAGGAAGAATTTGGGATCTAGCTGTTTTTGTATTTATATTTTTATTCCATCCTTCTCATTTGAGCCCAGACTTTACTACCACCTTCCAAAAAACTGGACTTTTCTAATTTCTGAGTCTTTTTCCAGTTCTGAAGCGTTGGTCCACTTCCCTCATCCCCTTTACAAGCACTTAGATTTCACCTTTCTCTCCCTTAAAAAAGTAATATGTTAAATGCTACTCATGCAGCACTAAGGCTATGAAAGATCTGCTATTTTGGGCTTATCATCTTTAAAAAATTCCTTTATTATAAAGTTTAAAGAGAAAATAGAGATAAATACATTTATTGTCTGCATTTTTCACCTCATGTCCCTCAGACCATTTTTGATGCAGTACTTTTGAGATTGGAAAATAACAATTAAAGCACATGGTGCAGTAAAATATGTAGACTCTTGTGTCCCTTGTCCCTCTTTTGCAGAAGATAAAAAGAGAGTTCAAAAAGTCAGTGTAATACAATACCAGCAAAGAGTCAGACTTTGGCCAAAAAAAGGGAAGTGTCAACCAAAATCTGAACTGCATATTTCTTCCAATGTCAATTTTTCAAAAAATTTAGTTGATTACCAATATGTCTATGATTTTCTTAAACATCAAAAATAGCCCAAAGTTTGAAATAACAGATCTAGACCGCTGAATGGACACTTGCAGGATTCCCTGAGAAAAATAATCTTTGAAGTGTTCTCATTCATTTAGATAAAATGTTTTGGCTTTCTGGGTCCTTGTCACAGATATGTAGTGAAAGACTTTCTCTCTGTTTGTATTATCTTTAATAAAAATCTCTCATTTCTGAAATATTATAGAAATTCCATTTAATATATTTGAGGTGAAAAACAAATTTTGCTTTTCGCATGCACGCATGTATACTTAGTAGCTCAGTTGTGTCTGACTCTGCGATCCCACAGACTGTAGTTTGCCAGGCTCCTCTGTCCATGGGATTTTCCAGGCAAAAATACTGGAGTGGGTTGCCATTTCCTTTTCTGGTGGATCTTTCAACACAGGGTCAAACTTGCATCTCCTTCACAGGCAGGTGGATTCTTTACCACCTGGGAAGCCAATATTCATGTTTGGTCTGTTTTTAATAAGACTGTAAACATATAAGAAGCACTTTAAAGAACTTTTCACATTGTATTTAACAAACTTCGCCCATTGTACCCCACATTTCCTTTTTTAACTATTAGTTAAGGGTTAATTTTTCATTTATTTTCAATCATTGATCTTCTATATTTGTCTTATATTGTTAATGTATAGTTCTTAATCATCCTTAGGACCTGGAGGACACAAATTTTGTCAATCTAGTTGATAAATTTTAAATTTCATTTGTATAAGCTCTATTTATAGGAAAAGAACATGTGTTCTGTGTAAAAAGATATGCAATCCAATTTTAAAACTAAACAAACTACTGCTGTGATTTTCATATGTTCTCCTATGCTATGAACCTGAGGAAACTGACGTATTTCCCATAATTTGTGAGGCTATGAGGAACATCCCATCACTTTTTGAACATGGCATCCAAGACAAAGAAGAGAAGTGGACCGTACTATTTCTTAGACTGAGGCAAAAGTCTATTTAATTTGGAAAACGATCTTTTTTGAGGATCAATCTCACCCCCTCATAACTTTCCTAAGCATGTTTCCTGCTATAACTGACAGTTATAATGATGAGCTGAATCTGATAAATAATTACATTTCTAGCATTCCCCACATATTTTTTGAGATTTGCTTTATATAATATGTTTCATTACATTCTAATAAGATTATCAATACTACATAATTGCAACCAAGTGTCCCTATTTTCACAGTACAATGATCATCTTTATAATTATATGATATCAATTTTGAGTATATGTTTTCAATATACTTGCTTTTATATTGTAGGTTTATTTGACTATATGTTTATTTTTATCATTTCTGTGGCTTTATATCAGAGAAAACTATGGAGAACAGTGTGGAGATTCCTTAAAAAACTGGAAATAGAACCGCCATGTGGCCTAGCAATCCCACTGCTGGGCATATACACCAAGGAAACCAGAATTGAAAGAGACACATGAACCCCAGTGTTCATAACAGCACTGTTTATAATAGCCAGGGCATGGAAGCAACCAGATGTCCATCGGCAGACCAATGGGTAAGAAAGCTGCGGTACCTATGCACAATGGAATATTACTCAGCCATTAAAAAGAATACATTTTAATCAATTCTAATGAGGTGGATGAAACTGGAGCCTATTATACAGAGTGAAGTAAGTCAGAAAGAAAAACACCAATACAGTATACTAACACATATATATGGAATTTAGAAAGATGGTAACGATGACCCTATATGTGAGACAGCAAAAGAGACACAGATGTATAGAACAATCTTTTGGACTCTGTGGGAAAAGGCGAGGGTGGGATGATTTGAGAGAATAGCATTGAAACATATATATTATCATATGTGAAACAGATTGCCAGTCCAGGTTTGATGCATGAGACAGGGTGCTCAGGGCTAGTGCACTGGGATGACCCAGAGGGATGGGATGGGGAGGGATCCCATCAGGATTCAGGATGGGGAACACATGTACACCCATGGCTGATTCATGTCAATATATGGCAAAAACCAGTACAATATTGTAAAGTAACTAGCCTCCAATTAAAAATAAAAACAAAGAAGCTATTGATTTTTCTATTGAAACAAATCATAACTATTACAGCTTTGAAGAGTGAACTTGTAATTCAGTCACTCAGTTGTGTCTGACTCTTCGTGACTCCATGGACTGCAACATGCAGGCTTCCCTGTCCTTCACCATCTCTTGGTGTTTGCTCATATTCATGTCCATCGAGTCAGTGATGCCATCCAACCATCTCGTCTTCTGTCATCCCCTTCTCCTCCCATGCTCAATCTTTCCCAGCATCAGGGTCTTTTCAAATAAGTCAGTTCTTTGCATCAGATGACCAAAGTATTGGAGCTTTAGCTTCAGCATCAGTCCTTTCAATGGATATTCAGGATTGATTTCCTTCAGGATTGACTGGTTTGATCTCCTTGCAGTCCAAGGGAATCTCAAGAGACTTTTCCAACACCACAGTTAAAAAGCATCAATTCTTCAGAGCTCAGCCTTCTTTATGGTCCAACTCTCACATCCATACATGACTACTGGAAAAATCATAGCCTTGACTAGACAGACCTTTGTTGGCAAAGTAATGTCTCTGCTTTTTAAGACATTAGGTTGGTCATAACTTTTCTTACAAGGAGCAAGTGTTTTTTAATTTCATGGCTGCAGTCACCATCTGCAGTGATTTTGGAGCTCAAGAAAATGAAATCTCTCACTGTTCCCATTGTTTCCCCATCTATTTGCCATGAAGTGAAGGGACTGGATGCCATGATCTTAGTTTTTTGAATGTTGAGTTTTAAGCCAGCTTTTTCACTCTCCTCTTTCCCTTTTTTTTTTTTTTTCCTCTTTCACTTTCATCAAGAGGCTCATTTAGTTCCTTTTTGCTTTCTCCATAAGGGTGGTGTCATCTGCATATCTGAGGTAATTGATATTTCTCTCTGCAATCTTGATTCCAGCTTGTGCTTCATCCAGCCTGGCGTTTCACTTTATTTACTCTGCATAGAAGTTAAATAAGCAGGGTGACAATATACAGCCTTGATGTAGTCCTTTCCCAATTTTTTGAACCTGTTTGTTGTTCCATTTCCGATTCTAGCTGTTACTTCTTGGCCTACATACAGGTTTCTCAGGAGGCAAGTAAGGTGGTCAGGTATTCCCATCTCTTTAAGAATTTTCCACAGTTTGTTGTAATCTACAGAGTCAAAGGCCTTAGCATAGTCAATGAAGCAGAAGTAGATGTTTTTCTGAAATTCTCTTGTTGTTTCTATGACCTAATGGATGTCAGCAATTTGATTTCTGGTTCCTCTGCCTTTTCTAAATCCAGATTGAATATTGGGAAGTTCTCAATTCACATATTGTTGAAGACTAGCTTGGAGAATTTTGAGCATTACTTTGCTAGCATGTGAAATGAGTGCAATTGTGCAGCAGTTTGAACATTCTTTGCATTGCCTTTCTTTAGAATTGCAATGAAAACTGACTTTTTTCACTCCTCTAACCCATGTTGAGTTTTCCAAACTTTCTGGCATTTTGAGTGCAGCACTTTCACAGCATCATCTTTTAGAATTTGAAAATGCTCAGCTGGAACTCTTATCACCTCCACTCGTGATGCTTCCTAAGGCCAACTTGACTTCCCAGTCAAGGATGTCTGGTTCTAGGTGAGTGATCACACCATCAAGGTTATCTGTGTCTTTAAGATCTTTTTTGTATAGTTCTGTGTATCTCTTGCCACTTCTTCTTAATATCTTCTGCTTCTGTTAGGTCCATACCATTTCTGTCCTTTATTGTGCTCATCTTTGCATGAAATATTCCCTTGGTATCTCTGATCTTCTTGAAGAGATCTTTAGTCTTTCCATTTCTATTGTTTTCCTCTATTTCTTTGCATTGTTCGCTTAGAAAGGCTTTCTGAGTGAACTTAGGACAACTTTGTAGAGTATTGTAACAATATGTCAGCTATCATCTTTCATTGAGTTAAAAATGCATTTAATTTTTTAATATTCTTATTTTCCTTTGGCTATATAGACTTTTATTTATTTATGTTCTATGATTCAGATTTAAAGGGTAAACATTATATTTAAAATATTCATTATTATCTGAAAATAGTTATAAACATTCTTAATACATAAACTTAGTAATGGCATATATTTATTAATGACTTTTTAAAATATTTTGGTTTTGCCTTTTCCTTTCCCTCATTTCCATAAGTTATTAGTATAATTTTATAGCGTACAATTCTATGCTTTTCAAACAATATTTAACTGGAATTTAAAAAGAACTCCCATTTATTTTCTTTTTGTTAATCTTGCTTTTTATCCCTCTTTGCCTTCTATTTTTTATTTTTCAAAATTCACAGTATTTTTGGACAGCATATGCTAATTGCTCATATTAGGAGAGTACACTAATATAATGAACCATAGAAATAGGGAGAACAAGAAAATGCACAAGCATGTATCAATGCATTGCCAAACTCAATTAATAAACTCAGAACTTCTTTCAAAAGGCTTTAAAATGGGAATGTAAGTATTAAGAAAAAAATCAGGGAGGAATTTGCCATTATTTGTCAAATAAAAATGTACATATCCATTTTTCTCTATTAATCTCTATATTTTTCTCACATTGAATCATTTACATATGCCAACAGTAATATATTCAAAGGTGCTCACTACAGCCCTATTTGTAATATTGAAAAATGAAAAGTTCTAAACATCCGCTTGTAGGGATACGATTAAGGAAGTTTTCATATACTGCTGTGGGTTACAACGAAGCCACTGTGGACTAGCACACAGAAATGTAAAAGAATGTGTCTTTCAGTTTGGACAAAAATCAGAAGATTAGAATAATAAATTGTCAGAAAAAACAAACCCTACAAATTTCATTTGTGTATATGTAAGTAATAAAGAACACAGTCTTAAAAGATTCACATAGAATTGTTGTTAAATTTTATTGGAGTATAGTTGATTTGCAGTGTTGTGCTAGTTTCAAGTGTACAGCAAAGTGATTCAGTTTTACATTTGCATATATTCATACTTTTCCAGATTCCTTACCCACATAGGTAAGAATACTGTGTAGAGTTCTCTGTGCTCTGCACCCTTGTTGATTATCTATTTTTTATACAGTAGTGTGTGCATGTTAATCTCAAGCTCCTGATTTATCTCCCCATTCATGTTTCTCCTTGGTAACCATAGATTTGTTTTAGAAATCTGTGACTCCATTTCTGTTCCATGAATCTGTTTTGTTCATTTGTGTCATTTTTTAAAAATTAGATTCCATGTATGAGTGATCTCATATGATATTTTCCTTTCTCTGTCTGACTTGCTTCACTTAGTATGACAATCTTCTTTAAGTCCAATCATTTTGGGGCAAATGACATTATTTCATTGTTTTTATGGTTGAGTAACATTGGTGGCTCAGCTGGTAAAGAATCTGCCTACAATGCGGGAGACCTGGGTTCAATCCGTCGGTTGGGAAGATCCCCTGGAGAAGGGAAAGGCTACCCAGTCCAGTGTTATGGCCTGGAGAATTCCATGGACAGAGGAGCCTGGCAGGCTACAGTCCATGGGGTCACAGAGAGTCAGATACGACTAAGTCACTTTCACTTTCAACGTTCCATTGTTTATATATACCGCTTGAATTCTTAACAGAGAAATTTTATGGAAAGGAACAAAGATGGAGTCGGTGTTAATGGAAAAGTTTCATTTTTGATCGTATGTCTTTTGTTA
Organism: Bison bison bison; assembly: GCF_000754665.1. Taxonomy (NCBI): domain Eukaryota; kingdom Metazoa; phylum Chordata; class Mammalia; order Artiodactyla; family Bovidae; genus Bison; species Bison bison. The sequence goes on along the minus strand of NW_011494838.1, from coordinate 5,345,770 downwards.
TTGTTTAAAGTTTTCACACAAAAAAACACGTTTTTATGTACTGTTTCAGAAGTAAGGAAGAAGAAAGGCAGAAATGAAAAAAGGAAGGTAGTAGGGGAGAAATAATCTACTCTTAAAATAAGAAAGAGGGTCTCTCTAAAACCCAACGTCATGAAATTGATTGCAAGCAGTAAAGAAAGTCCATCAACATCCTCCGTAGTTTTATAAATCAAATACCATGTCCACCAATATTATGATTACCATTTTTAACTTTGGAAAGTCTTATAAATACATTAACATAGAAAATGCTAAGGGGGAAATAGGTGTGTGTGTGTGTGTGTGTGTGAGAGAGAGAGAGAGAGAGAGAGAGATCAATCCGAGTTCAGTTTTCAAAGAGCAGTTAATAGTAATAATGTGGATAACATCAACAATAACAAGAAAGACCACAGATGATGGATAGCTAAGATTTTTAGAGGGCTTCCTATATGTCCTATGTGTCAGTATAATCCTAAATGTTTTCCATGAATTAACTTGTTTAACATTCATGACATACATATGGAGAACGTGTCATTTCACAGTGAAGCTTCCAAGGCACACAAGGGTAAAAACTGCCCCAAACAAAGGCTGGTTAGTTAGAGACGAAGTCCAGGCAGTCTGCTTCCAAGACACTCGCTTTCTGAAAAATTCCACAAACTGCCAGGAAGTTATTAGTTTAATAACAATTACCTTTGAAGAGAAAAACATACTTAAACATCCTTTACTAATACCAATGAAATGCAAAAGACAGGCACATAAATTGAATGGGCAATATGTAGTCATAAATACATCTATAAAATCATATTAGAATTTAAAAGAAGATTTGATTAAATGGTTGGATACACTCAGCAGTGGCCACAGGACTGGAAAAGGTCAGTTCTCATTCCAATCCCAAAGAAAGGCAATGACAAAGAATGCTTAAACTACCGCACAATTGCACTCATCTCACACACTAGTAACATAATGCTCAAAATTCTCCAAGCCAGGCTTCAGTAATATGTGAACCGTGAACTTCCTGATGTTCAAGTTGGTTTTAAAAAAGGCAGAGGAACCAGAGATCAAATTGCCAATATCCTCTGGATCATGGAAATGCAAGAGAGTTCCAGAAAAACATCTATTTCTGCTTTATTGACTATGCCAAAGCCTTTGACTGTGTGGATCACAATCAACTGTGGAAAATTCTGAAAGAGATGGGAATACCAGACCACCTGATCTGCCTCTTGTATGCAGGTCAGGAAGCAACAGTTAGAACTGGACATGGAACAACAGACTGGTTCCAAATAGGAAAAGGAGTACATCAAGGCTGTATATTGTCACCCTGGTTATTTAACTTATATGCAGAGTACATCATGAGAAACGCTGGGCTGGAAGAAACACAAGCTGGAATCAAGATTGCCGGGAGAAATATCAATAACCTCAGATATGCAGATGACATCACCCTTATGGCAGAAAGTAAAGAGGAACTAAAAAGCCTCTTGATGAAAGTGAAAGTGGAGATTAAAAAAGTTGGCTTAAAGCTCAATATTCAGAAAACGAAGATCATGGCATCCGGTCCCATCACTTCATG
>NW_011494838.1:5331232-5344088 GCF_000754665.1 Bison bison bison | reverse complement strand
GGGAGGGATTGGGGGCAGGAAGAGAAGGGGAGGACAGAGGATGAGATGGCTGGATGGCATCACTGACTCAATGGACGTGAGTCTGGGTGAACTCCGGGAGCTGGTGATGGACAGGAAGGCCTGGCGTGCTGCGATTCATGGGGTTGCAAAGAGTCGGGCACGACTGAGCTACTTAACTGGATACAGTAGGTTCCTGGATAGTAAAAGAGAAAATAATGGAAAATTTTCTATTAACCTTGATTTTTAGATTTGATTTAATTCAGGTCAAAATCTAAACCATCCTTATCTTTGAAACTTGATTAAATGAGTTTATATTTATTTGGAAATGTAAGTAGGTGAAAGGTCTAATATTTAATAAAAGAATATTAGCAACAGTAGACTAGTCTTAGATAAATATATTGCTGCAAATATAGAAACATAAAACATTAAAATTGAATGGAAAGTATATTATTGCAAAAGTAATGAGTGTATTAAGCTTGCTTTGGGTAGGTAGTTACTATAACCACTTGTAATCAGGTTCAGAGATAAATAGGGATTGATTATTTCACATAATTGTAAAAAACAAATATGTGGACTCAGGAACAGTTTGGGCAGGGATTTAACCTTTATTTCTTCGTGCTTTTCTTGACTTGGCATTCTTCCTAGTGCCAGACAGGTTTTCTATAGGGTCGCAAGGTGGCTGCCATCAGCAATTAGGGCTTCCTTATTCATATTAGGAAAATAGACCAGGTAGGTTTCCACGTCAAGTAAACTGTCCTATTTCACCTCTCACTAGCCTGTTCTGAACCCACATTATGGTCAGGAGACTGCCACACACCGCATTAATTTGCAATAGATTAGGGCTAAAATCCTCTTGCCCGGAAAATCCCATGGACGGAGGAGCATGGTGAGCTGCAGTCAGACACAACTGAATGACTTTGCTTTCACTTTTCACTTTCATGCATTGGAGAAGGAAATGGCAACCCACTCCAGTGTTCTTGCCTGGAGAATCCCAGGGATGGGGGAGCCTGGTGGGCTTCCGTCTATGAGGTCGCACAGAGTTGGACATGACTGAAGCGACTTAGCAGCAGCAGGGCTAAAATCAATCCCATTTCTTATCTGGCTGTTATGCAAGAGCATAGAGTGGCTTCTCAAAGAAAAATACATATCAGTGTGATCAGAATAGTAAGATGGGAAGTATTTGGATAGACAAGGAGGAAGAAGCAAGTTTATATGTATTCATGTATTTGTTCTTTTTTATTTTATAACCATAAATAATTGAGGATAAGTAAAAATTTTATATACTTATATCTTTATTTATTTTAATAAATACATATTTATTATAAATTTTAAATATATAAATATGTATACATAAGCATATAACGCATATATACATTTTCTTTTATTTAAAGTGATATATTGAAAGACAAGTATAATATCACCACTTTTGTGCTCACATAGTATTTTATTAATATTTAACAAGAAAATAGTAATACATTTTATTTTATTGTAATCAGTATCATTTACTGAGGAGTTGTCAAGTTCCAATTCTGGTACTATAGTAGACGTAGAAACACAGGTTAAGTGAACTGAGAGGTTGGTATTAAAATAGGAAAAGCCACATAGCAATACATAAGGTAATAACAGTGGGTTATTTATCAAGCTTTTGATAGAGAGCAAAAACCAAACCATTTCACATTGGCTTAAGCAATAAAGTTATTTACTATTTCGTATAACTAAAAAAATCCCAAAACATCATAATTCTCATTTCACAGACACGAAAATGAAATATTAGAGACTTTAAATAACTTACTGCAGTCCCATAGGTTGTAGACTCAAGGAGATTTTAAGCCAAATTTATATGGCTTGTTCAAAGCCTGAGTTGGGAAGATCCCCTGGAGAAGGGAAAGGCTACCCACTCCAGTATTCTGGGCTGGAGAATTCCATGGACTGTATAGTCCGTGGGGTCTCAAAATGTCAGACACGACTGAGTGCCTCACACTTTCACTCTCCCGGGTAGCACTAGTGGTAAAGAACCTGCCTGCCTGTATAGGCGATATAAGAGACGTGGGTTCGATCCCTGGTCGGGGAATATCCCCCGGACCGGGGCATGGCAACCCATTCCAGTATTCTTACCTGGAGAATCTCATGGACAGAGGAGCCTGGCAGGCTACAGTCCATGAGGTCGCAAAGAGTTAGACACCACTGAGCAACTAACACACACATATGTCTCCTTAGCTATTGCTTTTAAATGTTATATGTAATTCCATTATTACTTTGTTTTTCATTTGAAAGAATTCACTCAACTTTCTCTATATACATTATTTGAGAAGGAACTAGGACACAAATTAAATTCTTGAAAGGGGGATAGCAATAAGATGAAAACGATAAACATAACCTTACTGTCTGACAATGACATTCTATTTGGGAAGGAAACTTTCTGTTTAGAGAAATAATCCAAAATACTATTCAGAAAGAGTCAGATTCAATTTTGCAATATGGCAAGACATTAAAAGAGGGGAAACTGTTGAAGACTAAAAGAGCAATTTGTTTGGACCTCCTGAGATTAAACAGGAGACATGGATTAGAAGAAAAGAATGTTTAGGGTAAATAATAATAATAATGGGAGGCTGAAAGAAGATTAAGGAAAGAGCCGAGAACACACAAGTAGTTTTGAGGAAACTCCATGGAGGTGGGAGGCCTGCATGATGGGTGGGTACTGGAAACTTTGGAAGCTGTTTGTACTACTGTGATGTGAACACTTCTGTTTTCCTCCCACTCCTTGAAATTTTCAGCAATATTGTCCATATTCAGAAATGGTTTAGATGCTTCCGTAAATTTATAAAATGAAAGAGAGGAGTGAGTCTTACACCAAAATTTTCAGAGGAGAATAGCAAGTCTAAAAACAGAGACTGAAGGCTGACATTCCCAAGGAGATGGCAAGGGAATTTTCTAAAATTTCATAGGAAAAATTTTCAGAAGTGAGTGCATTCAGACATCCAGGGACCCTGGGATTAGGGGCTCCTACCTAATAATTCTACCTGCAGTTTGTAGAGCAGGGAGGCTTCCTGCTATTCTATTAATTTATGCACATTTGCAAATGAAGGTCAAAGGAAACCAACACCAAGGCTTTTCCTATAAACATTTTTCGTTTCTGTTCGCTATTCATTCAAAAAATATTCAGAGTTCTGAACATCCTATTAAATTTTGGGGATGCCAAACACAAGCATAGTACCCTGTCCTCATGGAGTTGCCATTCTACTGTGGAATTTAGTAATAATCTAAGCAACAAATTCCTCAATTGTTATTATTTTAATCATAATTGCAGTAAGTGATATAAAGAAGAAATTCAGGCCCTAGAGACCATTAAATTCATCACAGAGAGCCTGCACTGTCCTGGGGAGAGCTTCCTGAGGAAACACAAGTTTGACTGAGTCTTGATTACAGAGAGGAGGTACGAGAAGACTGGAGATGAATGGGAGCTGGACAAGTGACTGAGGATGATGGGCAAGTTTCAGTCACTGCAGAGACCAGGTTGCACACATCCTTTCAGGCTCTCGTCTGCCTGTAATTTTAGTCTTCATTATTTGGAAGACATTAAAAACTTTAGGTCCATCAGAGGTGGGAGGAGAAGGGAATCCAATAGTGTCCATAGTAGGAACCTAGATCTGTTTCCAAAAGAATCATTTAGGTTGATCACCCCGTCTTCAGTTCTTTACCCTGAACCAGAAAACAACTCCTAAAGGGTATTCATAGGCAGCAGGCAGCAAATGTTATACTTGATGTATTTGATCATTTTATTTTCGAATCTAAGGGGAAAGGAGGCAAAATGTATAGTCATACTTGGTTTGACTGTGCTTTGGAAGACTCTAAGAAACAGAAAACTAGCTTCCTCACTGGAGGAAGAGTGGGGAGCTTTTAGGAAGGGACCCACAGCTGAGGTCCATGTGAAATCATATCCACTGTCTCAGATGAAAAACCTCGAGGCTCTTCTCACATTGAAGGACTCCCACTGATGGAGCAGACATGTCAGTGGCGTCACCCGTCACCTTACCTCACTCATCATCATCCCCACCCATCACCATCCTCTGCCCATCCCCCTCCCCTCCAAGACCCCTGGTGCTGACTTAATACACTGCTCTAAAGCAACATTCTTCTCACTGATGATTGCAACTGAATTGGGGAAGTTACGCACAGGAAAATGGGAGGCTTAATGATTCAGGAAAGTCTGGTGTGGGCTGGAGTCTGTCTTAGTCAATTTAGGTTGTTATAGCAGAATACCATAGACTGACTTAAACAACACTTATGCCTTATAGTTCCAGAAGCTAGGAGGTCCAAAATTAAGGGTCCAGCAGGCTTATTTTCTGATGAGGGTTTTCTTTCTTATGTTTGGATGGCCATCTTCTACCTGCATGCCAATCTCTCTCATCTCATGTCTTTTCTTGTAAGAACAGTAATCTCATTCAGGAAGGCTCCACTGAGCGTGCATGCTAAGTCACTTCAGTCGTGTCTGACTCTTTGCCACACAATGGACTGTAGCCTGCCAGGCTCCTCTGTCCATGGGATTCTCCAGGCAAGAACATTGGAGTGGGTTGCTGTGCCCTCCTCCAGGGGACTTTCCTGACCCCATAATCAAGATCTAATTACCTCCCAAAGACCTACCTTTGCTCCAAATGCCATCACATTCAGGATTTAAGCTTCATCATATGCATTTGGATGGAGGAGACACAACATTTATTCTCTCACAAATTAGATCTGGGGAAGTATTATTACAGTTTACCTAGATAAATACTTTATTTTCTTTTTTACCTCCCTTTCTTCTTTTTCCCAGGCACCACTTTAGAGGAAGGATCATATATTCCTCAAACAGTTAACATCTTTATAATAAATGTGGGTTGAAGGGCTCTGGAGAGTTCAAGATTAACTGAACATCTATCGTCCTCATTCTGAGCCAGGACACTTGCAGTGGTGCACAGATCTTTCACACTTGCACACTTGCACTTGTTCACCTGCCACATAAACACGTGGGAGAGATAGATCACATTTGGACCGACTTCAACGTTTTCTGACCTCCATATATATTTTTGGCACTTAAAAAGGACTTTGTAAAAAAGATTTATTTATGCTACTTTGGGCTGCATTGCATCTTTGTTTTGCTTAAGGACTTTCTCTAGTTGCTGCAAGTGGGGGCTCCACTTTGGCGTGGTGCTCAGACTTCTCACTCAGTGATTTCTCTTGTTGCAGAGCTCAGGCTCGAGAGCATGGAGTTCAGTAGCTGTGCTGCACAGGCTTAGTTGCTCTGCAGCAAGTGGCATCTTTCCCACCCAGGGATCAAACACCTGTCTCCTGCTTGGCAGGTGGATTCTTAACCTCTAGACCCCCAGGAAACCCTAAAAAGAACTTTAAATAGTTGGTTACTTTCCAGCTCCCTCCCTTCTTTCTTTCCTTCCCCTCCTTCTCTACCTTGTTTTCTTTCTAATTATCTCCAAATTCTATGTTTTCCCTTGAATATCTAAATAGTAATAACAATTTAAGCCATAGTATAGAGTACTTCAAAGACTGTTTCTTTCCCACAATATTTAAAAATATCTCTAGGGTGGCAGAGGAGGGGACAGAAATGTTAGGACCTTTTGCAGAAAGTGGAATTCAGATTGATAGTAGTTGGTAGAGAAAAAGAGAGGCAGAAGTTCAGAGGGTGCAGGGGATAATGATTCATTCCATCCTAGACCAGGGCTTCCTTACGTTTGAACAACAGACCATAAACAACAGCTAGCAGGAGGGAGGGATGCTTGATAAAAATGCAGCTCTTCAGTTATCACCCCCGCCCCCCGCCAAACACACTAAATTAAAAATGTTGAAAGTTTTACCAGGAATTTCTTTTTTCATAAGCTCCATGGGTGATACCTACATACACATGTGCTTGAGGACCAGTAGCCTATAGTACTTCTCCAAATAAACTGATTACAGTAATCACCTGTACTACATATTAAATATATACAGATTCCTTGGCTCAAGATTAAGAGTCAGCAAGAAAGTAATATCTTGAAATCTGGGTATTTATCAAGTCTCCATGAGCACCTGAATGATTTTTAAAATACCAGATATTCGTGAAACAATACTAGAGTTTGGGAGGGTGGTAGGAGGGAAGAATAAAAAAAGAAAGCAATAAAGAAGGCAGACTGCTGAAGAATTGATGCTTTCAAAGTGTGGTGCTAGAGAAGACTCTTGAGAGTCCCTTGTAAAGCAAGGAGATCAAACCAGTCAGTCCTAAAGGACATCAACCCTGAATATTCCTTGGAAGGACTGAAGCTGAATCTCCAATATTTTGGCCACTTAATGTAAAAAGCCGATTCATTGGAAAAGACCAGTCCTAAAGGACTGGGAAAGATTGAAGACAGGAGAAGAGGGTGACAGAGGACAAGCTGGTTGGATGACATCACTGATTCAATGGACATGAACTTGGACAAACTGTGGGAGGACAGGGAAGCCTAGCGTGCTGAAGCCTGGGGTGGAGAAGAGTAGGACACGAACAGCCAGGGGGAGAAATGTGGGGAGGAGGCTGGGTGGCATGCCCCTTATCCTGAAAGCAACTGGGAGTGAGCTGTGGTTTGTCGGCAGGTTTGTGATCAGGGCTGTTTATAGGGCTCTAACTGAGTATACACTTTTCTGGAAAAGTTTTAACCTATTGGGTCAACATCACATTGAATGATGGATGTGGAAAATCACATTTTCCTATCGGAAGTTTTTGCTGTTATCAGTAATCTCTTACATTTGTGTAGTATGTCCAAAAGCATTTTCACGCACACTGCCCCTGGATCCTGAGAGCAGTGCCACAGGTTTAACAAGGTAGACTTGAAAGCTGCAACTCAGGAAGGTGAAATGAACTTTCTGAAGACACCAACTGGTAAGTGTCACAGAAAGGTCTTACAATTTGATTCTTGGGTCTATACTTGGGTCCATTCTCTCCCTGGGTCTATACTTAAATTCCTAAATTTTAGCTTTAGTAAAAAAAAGAATGTGTCACCTTCTAACACCAGAAAAGTGCCTAAGTTCTTCAAGAGGAGATGAAGAGACTTAAATTGTACCATTACAACTTTGTCTCCATGTTGTCCTTTAGACAGACGACTCCTTTTCACTCTTAGTTTCCTGAGTAAGTACACTTTCTCACCCACCTACTTGAATTTTTTACCATTCCTCCTGTGAAGTTCCTTCATGGAACTCAAAGCAGTGTTTATTTGTGTTTTTGTTTGTTGTCTGGTCCCCCACTCTAAGATATTTAAATTCCATATAGTGAGTGGCTATCTTGTGAATTTCCTTTGGAAAGCAAAAATAATATGATGTATAAATATATTTGCTCCTTTGTTCCCTATGGTCTGCTTCCCCACCAAGAATGAAAGTTCTGTGTTGTATTCTCCAGCATATACTCAAGAATTACCAAAAAATGTGAATGAGGTAAAAGTCCCTCAGTTGAGTCCAACTCTTTGTGACCCCATGGACTGTAGCCTGACAGGCTCCTCTGTCCGTGGAGTTCTCCAGGCAGGAATACTGAAGTGAGTTGCCATTCCTTTCTCCAAGCAAATAAAAAGTGTTCAATCAATAACCTGTCAAATGCGTAGGCAGAAAGTTACTGACCCCTTTAAACTTCAGTTTACTTAAAAATAAGATATGTGTGTGTGTTAATCGCTCAGTCGTGTCTGACTCTTTGTGACTCCCATGGCCTGTAGCCCACAGAGCTCCCCTGTTCATGGGATTCTCCAGGCAAGAATACTGGAGTGGGTTGCCATTCCCTTCTCCAGGAGATCTTCCCAACCCAGGGATCAAACCTAGGTCTCCTGCATTTAAGGCAGATTTTTTACAGTCTGAGCCACCAGGGAAGCATTACTTCCTACCCTAAGGGGCTGACATGAGATACCGCGTATGTATACAGCATCTACCACATTTCCTAGCACTTCTGGATGCTCTGTAGTTAATGCATCTATGATCTGATGGATAGTGGAGTGAGAGGTTCAGGCTCCACGTATATGCCTAAGCCCAGCTCCAGGGAGCTGTGTGTTGGCTGCTTTGCATGAGCTAGCAGAAGTGAAGAAAGCGGTGAAGGAATTGAGTTCTTAGTAGCAGCAAGTATTAATTTAGCTGATAGCTGATGCTGGCTGTTTTGTATGGCAGTCTTCCAGCTGGTGAATGAAAATGCCTGATTCCTGATATTTAAAAATACCCTGAGATGGATTAATTGTTGGTTGCTGACAGGCGGAGGGGCATGTGTGTTACTTTACCACCCTGACCCTGCACTCAAAACAAAATAATACAGCAATCGATTTCCTCCCCCTATTAACAGTTTTGTAGATGTTGTGATTGTATTAATGAGCATTTTATGACACTTTAGAATTTAGGAAGTGCTTTCACATAGATTCTCTCATTTAAGCCCCACAATCCTTCAGAGGTTGGAGTGCGTCTCATGTGAGCAAATAAATGGTTACCATTGATTTAAAGCCTTCTGTAATAGAGTAGTTTCCCCATTAGTATCCCCATTTTATAACTGTGGAAATCTTTTTGGGAAACCAAAACCACTTTCCCAAGATCACAGGCTAGTGAGGGTAAAGCCAATCCCCAATGGAAAATGTGGGACTCCAGAGCCAGTGATCACTAAGCTTCCTATATGTCACTTAATGTTGGAATGGGCTATTTCCTGCCTAAGTTTCCCCTGAGGGGCTGCATTCATTTGCTCAGGTTGCCATAACACAATAGCACAGACTGGGTGGCTTAAGTAACAACTCATTTTCTCACGGTTCTGGAGGCTGGAAGTCAATGATCAATGTGTGAGTAGGTTTGGTTTCCTCTGAAGCCTCTCTCCTTGGCTTCCACATGCCTGTCTCTCCAGATGGTCATCCCTCTGGGCACGTGGGCCCTGGGAATCCTTTTGTGCGTCCGGTCTCCTCTTCTTGTAAGGACACCAGTCAGATTGGGTCAGGTGCCACCCTAAGAACCCCATTTTAATTTAATCACCTCTTTAAAGAAAATATCTCCAAATTCAGTCACATTCTGAGCTGCTAGGGACTAGAATTTCAAAACATTAATTTTGAGGGAACATAATTCAACACATAATAGGGGCCAATAATAAGGTGACTGTGCAAAAAAAAAAAAAAAACCTTATGTTCATATATAGAATTTATAAAGCCAGCGAAGGGGAAAACTTCCGTAATTCTTCACCTGCAAACAGGAGGGCTTCAAAAATAGAGTTGGGGGAGAAGAGGAATCCGTAAAGTCTTCATAGAGTGCCTTCAAAGTACTGTTGAGGCCAGAGCTGCTGGGTAGAAAGATGGCAGGGACCGCCTTCACTCCAAGCCAAGAGAGAACTTGATACATATGTCACAGTGGTCGATGGACATTATGACCTCAAGTAAGTCTATTGCCCAAAATAACTAGAAGGTGAGCATGGGTGGCCAACAGCTTTGACAATAAACAATTAGAAAGTTGTTATAGTAAGCTCACCCTGCACAAGAGATGATCAGGGTAAGGATGCACAAGCATTTTCCATGGACCAGATGCTGAGCGAAGGCTGAGGTAGACATGCCTTGGATCCTTCATAATTGGGCTACCTGAGCGACAGAACTGAACTGATATAAGTCAGACAAGCCCCACCTCAAGTTGGAGGTGCATGCCTAAAAGTTGAGGAAGGAATTTCAAGCATCACTTAGCTGGAGGGAGTCTTCTGAGAAACTGGAGACAGATGCTGGATAGAGCAATAGAGAAGATGCCAACAACCCACCAGTATTCCACTTGCCTAGTGCAGATACAGGTCAGTTCAGTTCAGTTCAGTCGCTCAGTCATGTCCGACTCTTTGTGACCCCATGAATCACAGCAGTCTAGGCCTCCCTGTCCATCACCAACTCCCAGAGTTCACTCAGACTCACGTAGATCAGGTCTAAACAGGGGGAAAGAAGAGATTTGATGGGTGCAGTCACTAGGCATTAGGAATATGATTTTCAAAATCTCAAAGACATACTACTTCACACTCCCTAGGATGTATAATCGAAAAGCAGAAACTAATGTGTTGGTGAGGATGTGGAGAAATTGGACACTTTGTCCATTGCTAGTGGAATGTAAACTGACTCAGCCTCCTGTGCAAAAGAGTTTGGTGTTTCCTCAAGAAGTTAAACATAGAATTACCATATGACCCCACAATTCTACTCTTAGATCTATAACCAGAAAGACTCAAAACAAGTGATTTATAACAGCCAAAAAGTAAAAACAGCTTATAGCCATTAACTGATGAGTGCATTAAAAGTGTATGCATTTATACAATGAAATATAATTCAGCCATAGAAAGAATGCAGTACTGATACATAGACAACATAAAGGAACTTGAAAACATGCTACTAAATGAAATAAGCCAGATTAAAAAAAAACACACACAGCATATTAATCCATTTCTAGGAAATATTCGGAATAGAAAAATTCATAGAGACAAAGGGAGTAGTAGTCATCAACAGGAGCTGAGGACAGGGGAGAATAGGGAATGACTACTCAGTGGGTGTGGGATTTCCTTTCAAGGTGATAAATTATTCTATAGTTACCAGTAATGATTGCATAACATTGTAAGTATACTAAATGCCACTGAAGTAAACACTTTAAAATAGTTAAAACAGTAATTTTTGGTTTGTATTTTATAGCAAGGTTTTAAAAAAGCAAACAAAACTCGTGGATGCATTGGGACAAATCCTGAACTGAGCTTGTGTATGCAATTTAAAGTGATGCTCAACTATTATCTGAGAATGAGCCTGCTGGAGTTTTCTTTGAGGGCAGTTCTTAACTTTTTTCAGTGAAGAATGCTGTGAGAGAACCTCTGCTTGTTCCTAATGCCAGATACATATGGATGGATAGATAAAAGGAAATAGAGATGATTTTTCAAAACAAAGTGAGACATTCATACAGGCAATGAACTACCTAGAGATGACCTTCAATAAATATTTAATTAATTGAATAATTTAGGTACTTTCATCTCTAGGTGCAGAGCTCACTCTAAGTACACTTGAAACATTTACCTGCAGCAATCCAAATGCACATACCTGGATATGTATTTTTCAAGGTTTATAACTCAGAGACATGACAGCTTATGTTTTGTGTTATTAAACCATTGCTCATTAGCTCTGTGACCTTGAATAAGTTACTGAATATTCAGAAGACTCAGTTCCTTCTCTAAAAAAAAAACAAAGGAGATGGAAAGGCATCTATGCAATGGGTCAATATGAGAATTTGATCCTTGCTGCTGTAGTATGGCACCTGTCTGAGAGTCACCAACTGACAGCTTGATACAAATGCAGAATCTCAGACCCCGTCACAAGCCTGAACACAATCTGCATTTTAAGAAGACATCAGGAGATGCATGTGCACACTAAAGTTTGATCAAATTTCATAGCATGTATTAAATTGTTTTGTATAATGCCTGGCATATTTCTAAAAACTCAATGAAAGTGTGTTCATTTATTTAACAAATATTTATTGATCACCTACTAGGGACGAAGCACCATTTTAAACCACTAGAAACATTCAGTAAATAAAAGTTGAGGACACCAAAACTCACAGAGTATATACTTTAGGAAGGATACAGATAACAAAATGGATAATCAAATAAATATATAATTCAAATGCAAATATTATGTGATTATTAATAGAGCCATTTAGAGTCACAGCCAGTCTAGTTCTATCCAATTAAACAAATAGCATTAAATGAGCATTATGCACATGAAACCGCACAGATATGTGTAGGGGACGGAAAGAGGCCAGACCCCCTCCCTCTTAGAGCAGGGCTCTTTCCAAAGCACCATGCTGGTTTCCTGCTTAGGATGACAAGTAAATAGTTCATTAGGGCCAGAAACAACAGGAAATCACCAAGTCTCTTTATAAGCAACACTACTATACGGGTACATCTGGGGGTCCCTGCTATACAACTCCAGGCTTACATTACAGCTGTCAGTGTACACATGGCAACTATGGATTAAACATATTCTTAAAACATATTCTTTTCTTCACAATATATGGTGATCTCTGCTGCTGCTCCTAAGTCACTTCAGTCGTGTCTGACTCTGTGCAACCCCATAGACGGCAGCCCACCAGGCTCCCCCATCCCTGGGATTCTCCAGGCAAGAACACTGGAGTGGGTTGCTGCTGGGAGCTAGCGTGAGGAACTCCACCCTTGGCAAAGGTCATGAGGAAGGAGGCTCAGCATACACAAAGGCAGGATGGAGCCTCAGGAGTCCCCCTGGAAATTCTCGAGCATCTACCCCCAAAACCAGAGTCTGCCTACTTTCTGCTTTGTGCTTTCACCTACACCTCTGACATTACGGGGGGCTGTCCCCCACTACCTCTCTCTGAAAATAGAGTTAACTTACAGCTCCAGTTAATAAAGTTCCTGGGTGTGATAGTGTTTCAACCTACAAACTCCTTTGGAAGTCCTCTAGCCTGCCTGAATAGGTTTTTCCCGCCACATGTGATTGCTCAGAGCCTCCCAACTGTGAGAGGCATGAGATGTTCTAAACTGTCTAAATACAGATTCCTTTGAGCTGTTAAAAGATTGATTAGAAATTGTATTGGTGAAGGGATTTTCACTTGTTGGGCCAATGTTTGCTGCTAAGTCTCCATATCCCTTACCTGCTGTGTCCCTGGCAGTGTATTGATTAATATAATTGGTGTATAGGAATGTAAGTAGTAGCTTTGATGTTTGTAACCTTGGACCCTTGAGTTAATTCTTTTTCTTGTTATAGCCCACCACACCTTTGCCCTGTAGGAATGCAACTTTATCTAATGCTTTTGGAGGGTGGCGCCTGACTAATCACCTTTAGAGAAAAATAAGTTTTCTGAAGAAAGGGTCTTAAAATGT
>NW_011494838.1:5326574-5331132 GCF_000754665.1 Bison bison bison | reverse complement strand
ATATGATAAGTTTGCAGGAAGAAAGCCTGGCTTACTGCTGACTCTACCCCTTCCCCCATTATCCTCTATGCATAACTTAAGGTACAAAAACTACTTTGGAAAATAAAGTGCGGGCCTTGTTCACCGAAACTTGGTCTCCCCATGTCGTTCTTTCTCTCACCTTCTGGCTGAATTATTCAGCCTCTTTCTCCACTAAATTTTCTCACTGAGCTATCCTTATTCTATTACTCTTTATATCCCTAATTAATGTTTAATTAAGCAATTGTTTCCTGATCCTTGCCGATGCTGTCCCCACTTCGAATTCCCTGGATCCACCGGGGCTGGACCCTGGCAGGTTGCCATTTCCTTCTCTGATGCATAAAAGTGAAAAGTGAAAGTGAAGTCTCAGTCGTGTCTGACTCTTAGCGACCGCATGGTCTGCAGCCTACCAGGCTCCTCCATCCATGGGATTTTCCAGGCAAGAGTACTGGAGTGGGGTGCCATTGCCGTCTCTGACGGCGATTGCAGAGTCCTCCAAGAAGGAGAGAATATGGCAAAACTAGTGGGTATGGTCCATTTCCTGAATATTAGTAACTGGCAGGGAGAGTTCATGGTCCAAACTCATGGCTCGCGTTACTAACTTCAGCTGACCACTAGTCTCTTTTGACTAGATCCAAGATCATTGTAGAGGTTAGAAGTTAACTGGTGCCCACATACAAAAGTGCACACAGACACACACAAACACACTATAAATGTGCATGAGCAGATACATGCTGTAAGCAAGATTGTTTAGGGTAAATGCACAGCATAATAGATTAAAGAGAATGAAGATGATTTTTGAAGAGTGCTGGTGTAGCAAGTACTCCAGGCTTTTGTGTCAGTCTGGGAGATGGGAATCTCTGATGTCTTTACTCCCTTTCTGATCCTGCAGCATGAGACTTTCTGCCTTTTTCTCACCCACTTTCAGATCCTGTAGTGTGGGAAATTGTTTCTACTCTAGCCTTTTTCAATCAGGGTTCTGAAAGAGAATTAAGCCTGAATGTCCCCAGATAATTCCTAACATGTAAAAAAATAGCTTCTCTCCTATATGTCTAGAATGCCCTCCTTATATGCCATCCTTGGAAAAGTTTGCTGAATCACTACTCACATAGTCTTTGTTATCTGTGTTTCAGATAAAGAACTGAGGCTGGGAACCACCGGATGGCAGGAACTCCTAACAAGGTCATTTATGGTCCTCAGTTGTCACTCTCTGTTGTACCCTTGAGTACACATGCATTCACTGCACTGGATCTCATCAGATAGCACATCTGACTAAAGGAGGTCCACACCTATCTTGCCATGTTGCATCATAATTGGACCATGAAGCTTACTCCTTTCCCACCAACCCAAAAGCACATGGTTGGGCTCATTTTCCTAAATTTGATATCTCTAGTTCAGGTTCTTAAATCCACATGGGCCAGGATTATCAAGTATATATTTTTAAAGAAAGTTTTCAGTTTTATTCATCATTTTTTTTTTTTTTTTGCCATAAATTGGGAAACTATTCTGATGGTTTGTTGTAGAAGTTTGAGAAAATGAATATAAGCATCCTGTTGTTCAGTCGCTCAGTCATGTCAGACTCTTTGTGACCCTATGGACTGCAGCAGGCCAGGCTTCCCTGTCCTTCACCATCTGCTGGAGTTTGAGAAAACTCCATGTCCATTGAGTCAGTGATGATATCCAACCATCTCGTTCTCTGTTGTCCCCTTCTCCTTCTGCCTTCAATCTTTTCCAGCATCAGGGTCTTTTCCAATGAGTTGGTTCTTGGCATCACGTTACCAAAGTATTAGAGTTTTAGCTTCAGCATCAGTCCTTCCAATGAATATTCAGGACTGATTTCCTTTAAGATGGACTGGTTGGATCTCCTTGCAGTCCAAGGGACTCTCAAGAGTCTTCTCCAACACCACAGTTCAAAGGCATCAATTCTTCAGCACTCAGCCTTTATGTTCCAACTCTCATATCCATACATGACTACTGGAGAAACCATAGCTTTGACTAGACAGACCTTTGTTGGCAAGTAATATCTCTGCTTTTTAATACATTAGATTTGTGTATTGTCTAGGTTTTCCATAGCTTTTCTTCCAAGGAAGAAGCGTCTTTTAATTTCATGGCTGTAGTCACCATCTGCAGTGATTCTGGAGCCCAAGAAAATAAAGTCTGTCACTGTTTCCAATGTTTCCCCATCTATTTGCCATGAAGTGATGGGACTGGATGCCATGATCTTTGTTTTTTGAATGCTGAGTTTTAAGCCAGCATTTTCACTCTCCTCTTTCACCTTCATCAAGAGGTTCTTTAGTTCCTCTTCCCTTTCTGCCATGAGGGTGGTGTCATCTGCATACCTGAGGTTATTGATATTTCTCCCTGCAATCTTAATTTTAGCTTGTGCTTCATCCAGCAAGGCATTCTGCATGATGGAATCCGCATATAAGTTAAATAAGCAAGGTAAATATAAGCCTTGATGTACTCCTTTCCCAGTTTGGAACCAGTCCATTGCTCCATGTCCAGTTCTGACTGTTGTTCCTTGACCTTCATATAGGTTTCTCAGGAAGCAGGTAAGGTGGTTTGGTTTCCCCATTTCTTTAAAGATTTCCCAGTTTGTTGTGATCCACACATCAAAGACTTTAGTGCTATCAATGAACCAGAAGTAGATGTTCTTCTGGAATTCTCTTGCTTTTCTGTGATCCAGTGGATATTGGCAATTTGATCTCTGGTTCCTCTGCCTTTTCTAAATCTAGCTTGAACATCTGGAAGTTCTCTTGAACATCTGGAAGTAATTTTGCATTCTGGCTTGGAGAATTTTGAGCATTACTTCCCTAGCAGGAGAAATGAGTGTAACTGTGCAGTAGTCTGAACATTCTTTGGCATTGCCCTTCTTTGGAATTGAAATGAAAACTGACTTTTTCAGTCCTGTGGCCACTGTTGAGTTTTCCAAATTTGCTGGCCTATTGAATACAGCACTGTCACAGCATCATCTTTTAGGATTTGAAATAGCTCAACTGGAATTCCATCACCTCCACTAAGTTTGTTCACAATGATGCTTTCTAAGGCCCACTTGACTTCACACTCCAAGATATCTGGCTCTAGATGAGTGATCACACCATTGTGGTTATCTTGGTCATGAAGATATTTCTTGAATAGTTCTTCTGTGTATTCTTGCTACCTCTTCTTAATATCTTCTGCTTCTGTTAGGTCCCTACCATTTCTGTCCTTTATAGTCCCCATCTTTGCATGGAATGTTCCCTTGGTATCTCTTAATTTTCCTGAAGAGATCTCTAGTCTTACCCATTCTATATTTTTTCCTCTATTTCTTTGCATTGTTCACATAGTAAAACTTTCTTATCTCTGCTTGCTATTCTTTGGAGCTCTACATTCAGATGGATATATCCTTCCTTTCTCTCCCTTGCCTTTCACTTCTCTTTTTTTTTTCAACAATTTTAAGTTCTCCTCAGACAACCATTTTGCCTTTTGCATTTATTTTTCTTGGGGATGGTTTTGATCACTGCCTCCTGTACAGTGTCATGAACCTCCATTCAAAGTTCTTCAGGCACTTTGTCTATCAGATCTAATCCTTGAATCTATTTGTTGCTTCTACTGTATAATGGTAAGGGATAATCATCCTACACTTTGTTTATAATACATGATTAACAAAACAGTAGCTGCTATGATTATTTTGTACATAATTTCAGATGACCAAATGAGGAAATGTTGTGCTGACTAAAAGTGTAATAGACTTCTTTAAAAAGAGATAACCTTGTGTTGTCAAAGTACTAAGAATTATTTTCAGAGAATGCAAAATTCATGCTGTGTTTAGTGGTAAATAAGGAAGCAACACTGGTTGAGAGCTTGTTATGTGCCACGTCCTGAACTGTTTCATCCCTTAAGTTCCCTACATTCCTGATGTGAAAAGTGTTCATCATTCAGTCACGTCTGACTCTTTGAGTCCCCATGGACTGTAGCCTGCCAGGCTTCTCTGGCCATGGAATTCTCCGGGCAAGAATACTGGAATGAGTAGCTATCCCCTCCTCCAGGGGATCTTCCTGACTCAGGGATCAAACCCGGGTCAACTGCATTGCAGACAGATTCTTTACAGTCTGAAGAGGTTTCCATTATTGCCATCTTGAGGATGAAGAAACTGAAGGTCAGAATTTGAGCAGCTTCTCTAGTAGTTCTTGAATAACATGTAGCTAAGCCCTACTTATTTAACTTATATGCAGAGTACATCATGAGAAACCCTGGGCTGGAGGAAGCACAAGCTGGAATCAGGATTGCTGGGAGACATATCATAACCTGATATGCAGATGACACTTTCTTATGGTAGAAAGTGAAGAAGAACTAAAGAGCCCCTTGATGAAAGTGAAAGAGGAGAGTGAAAAAGTTGGCTTGAAGCTCAACATTCAGAAAACTAAGATCATGGCATCTGGTACCATCACTTCATGGCAAATAGATGGGAAAACAGTGGAAACAGTGGCTGACTTTATTTTTGGGGACTCCAAAATCACTGCAGATTGTGATTGCAGCCATGAAATTAAACTATGCTTAC
>NW_011494838.1:5296276-5326474 GCF_000754665.1 Bison bison bison | reverse complement strand
TCTAGTCAAGGCTATGGTTTTTCCAGTGGTCATGTATGGATGTGAAAGTTGGACTATGAAGAAAGCTGAGCACTGAAGAATTGATGCTTTTGAACTGTGGTGTTGGAGAACTCTTGAGATCCCTTGGACTGCAAGGAGATCTAGCTAGTCCATCCTAAAGGAGATCAGTTCTGGGTGTTCATTGGAAGGACTGATGTTGAAGCTGAAACTCCAATACTTTGGCCAACTGATATGAAGAGCTGACTCATTTGAAAAGACCCTGATGCTGGGAAATTTTGAGGGCAGGAGGAGAAGGGGATGACAGAGGATGAGATGGTTGGATGGCATCACCGACTCAGTCGACATGGGTTTGGGTAAACTCCAGGATTTGGTGATGGACTGGGAGGCCTGGCGTGCTGCAGCCCATGGGGTCACAAAGAGTTGGACATGACTGAATGACTGAACTGAACTGAACTGAACTGAACTCAAGCCAGACTGAAAGATTTTCAAGCGGTGTTTTCTGATCTCTCAGGTTTCCTTGAGGCATCCCAGCATGATTATTGGGCCAGGAGTTTAGGAGAAGAGATTGGATTTGAGTCTCTACTTTTCTTTAAATGTGGTAAATCTGGGTTTTTAAATTAATTTTTATTGGAGTATAGTTGCTTTACTAAACCTGATAGATATGTTTTAATATATTTTATATTTTGAACTTCTAGATAAGTTTTCACAGATACATAACTTCTGGTGATTTATAAAATATGAAAAATCTTGAACTACATTACCTTTTTTCTTTTTTTGCTCCATGGAGACAGAAGAATAATACTTAATATATCTAAAATATCTCTCCCTTGCCTTACAGACAATGAGGTTTGTGATCAACAGGTTCATCTCTTTTCTAGGTGTTATTTCTATTCACTGAGTGTAATGAGTTTTGTATGTTTACTGCCCTTCTTTGGGTGCAGTTGAATTTTTTCTGTAAGTATCCTATTCAAGCCTCAAAGGACGCCCTAGTTCTCCCGTGGCTGGATGGGCTGTGTGCTCCTTCGCCCTCTCCCCTCCCCTCTCCATTCTCTTTGCTGTTTCACAGAAGGCAAAATGGCTGTTGTCAAGCATCTGGCTCTCCTTCCCTGGGCTTTGCTTTTTCCTGTCAGCAAAGGCAGCCACGGGAGAAAGACCTTCCTCCCTTACAAAACTGCCTTCTTCAGCATTCAGCCATAATAGCCACCCAATCCCCAACTTCGGTAGCACTTTTCTCAGAATGTTTAGGGCTATAATAGCAGACTGCCACAGGAGAGTCTGAATGGGGAACTCATTAGCTTTGTGAGCCTGCAAATGTCCAAAGAGAGTTTATGTGTAATCCCAACCGTTTTCTTTTGTTTGTTCTCAGTATTACATTCTCTTTGACTAGGGTTGATTACACTGGAATCATTAACTCACACAGAACTGGAAATAACCCTCTGGGGAATCATCCCAGCCCAGACCCCAGGGAGGAACTACTGAATAGTTTATCTCCATTGCCAATGGCTTTGCTTCTAATTAATGATAGTCTCAGTGCTGTTTTTAGGGGTTCTTCTTACCTCACTATGACATCAGGTCCTCAAGGGAAAAAAGAGATGCTTAAAATCTCCCTCGTGAGTGCAAGTTCCTGTAATTCCTCTGCAACTTCATGCTGAATTTCAGACTAACCTATACTCTGTGAGTGACTATTAGAAAGTCTATGGGGGCCACACCTTTATTTCTCACCTTGACTTGGTTTAAAGTATTTCTCGACAGACTACGTGCAGTAGGACCATATTCAGAATATCTCATTGAAGATCTGGTGTGATTCAATCTCAGATTCTTTTCCCCGAAGCATCAAGAATTTAAATGGTGATTTAAAATCCCCTGTGTAAAAGCCATATCCAATGCCTGCCACATAGTACATGCTCAGTAAAAGGGAAACATTGGTTCTCTTTCTGTTGGAACACTCAGATGTTATTATTCTATTACTTGAATTGAATTATTAAGGTGAAGTACTGTAGATATTCAAATGATCCAAACATGGTGAGAAAAATCATGTCAGTTGGCTCAGACATCAATTTGCAAGACTTGGATCCAGGAAGTAAAACTTATGTGAAGGGTGACTTGCAATCCTACTCAGATGCTGATGCTCTTACATCCATTCTTTCTATCCCTGGCAATAAATGAATACTCCAGTTCAGTTCAGTTCAGTCGATCAGTCGTGTCCGACTCTTTGCGACCCCATGAATAGCAGCACACCAGGCCTCCCTGTCCATCACCAACTCCTGGAGTCCACTTAAACTCATGTCCATCGAGTTGGCAATGCCATCCAGCCATCTCATTCTCTGCCATCCCCTTCTCCTCCTGCCCCCAATCCCTCCCAGCATCAGGGTCTCTTCCAATGAGTCAACTCTTTGCATGAGGTGGCCAAAGTATTGGAGTTTCAGCTTCAGCATAAGTCCTTTCAATGAACACCCAGGACTGATCTCCTTTAGGATGGACTCATTGGATCTCCTTGCAGTCTAAGGGACTCTCAAGAGTCTTCTCCAACACCACAGTTCAGAAGCATCAATTCTTCGGCGCTCAGCTTTTTTCACAGTCCAACTCTCACATCCATACATGACCACTGGAAAAACCATGCCTTGACTAGACAGACAAAGTAATGCCTCTGCTTTTCAATATGCAGTCTAGGTTGATCATAACTTTCCTTCCAAGGAGTAAGCATCTTTTAATTTGAAGACTGCAATCACCATCTGCAGTGATTTTGGAGCCCATAAAAATAAAGTCTTCCAGCATTTCCACTATTTCTCCATCTATTTGCCATAAAGCGATGGGACTGGAGGCCATGATCTTTGCTTTTTGAATGTTGAGCTTTAAGCCAACTTTTTCACTCTCCTCTCTCACTTTCATCAAGAGGCTCTTTAGTTCTTCTTCACTTTCTGGCATAACGGTGGTGTCATCTGCATATCTGAGGTTATTGGTATTTCTCCTGGCAATCTTGATTTCAGCTTGTGCTTCTTCCAGCCCAGGGTTTCTCATGATGTACTTTGCATATAAATTAAATAAGCAGGGTGACAATATACAGCCTTGACCTACTTCTATTCCTATTTGTCCCATGTTGTCCCATGTCCAGTTCTAACTGTTGCTTCCTGACCTGCATATAGGTTTCTCAAGAGGCAGATCAGGTGTACAGAATGAAGCAGGGCAAAGGCTAATAGAGTTTTGCCAAGAAAATGCACTGGTCATAGCAAACACCCTCTTCCAACAACACAAGAGAAGACTCTACACATGGACATCACCAGATGGTCAAAACCAAAATCAGATTGATTATATTCTTTGCAGCCAAAGATGGAGAAGCTCTATACAGTCAGCAAAAACAAGAACAGGAGCTGACTGTGGCTCAGATCATGAACTCCTTATTGCCAAATTCAGACTGAAATTGAAGAAAGTAGGGAAAACCACTAGACCATTCAAGTATGACCTAAATCAAATCCCTTATGATTATACAGTAGAATGAGAAATAGATTTAAGGGACTAGATATGATAGAGTGCCTGATGAACTATGAACTGAGGTTCAATGACATTGTACAGGAAACAGGGATCAAGACCATCCCCATGGAAAAGAAATGCAAGAAAGCAAAATGGCTGTCTTGGGAGGCCTTACACATAGGTATGAAAAGAAGAGAAGTGAAAAGCAAAGGAGAAAAGGAAAGATATAAGCATCTGAATGCAGAGTTTCAAAGAATAGCAAGAAGAGATAAGAAAGCCTTCCTCAGTGATCAATGCAAAGAAATAGAGGGAAACAACAGAATGGGAAAGACTAGAGATCTCTACAAAAAAATTAGAGATACCAAGGGAATATTTCATGCAAAGATGGGTTCGGTAAAGGACAGAAATGATATGGGCCTAACAGAAGCAGAAGATATCAAGAAGAAGTGGCAAGAATACACAGAAGAACTGTACAAAAAAAGATCTTCACAACCCAGATAATCACGATGGTGTGATCACTGACCTAGAGCCAGACATCCTGGAATGTGAAGTCAAGTGGGCCTTAGAAAGCATCACTGTGAACAAAGCTAGTGGAGGTGATGGAATTCCAGTTGAGCTATTCCAAATCCTGAAAGATGATGCTGTGAAAGTGCTACACTCAATATGCCAGCAAATTTGGAAAACTCAGCAGTGGCCACAGGACTGGAAAAGGTCAGTTTTCCTTCCAATCCCAAAGAAAGGCAATGCCAAAGAATGCTCAAACTACCACACAATGGCACTCATCTCACATGCTAGTAAAGTAATGCTCAAAATTCTCCAAGCCAGGCTTCAGCAATACATGAACAGTGAACTTCCAGATGCTCAAGTTGGTATTAGAAAAGACAGAGGAACCAGAGATCAAATTGCCAACATTCACTGCATCATGGAAAAGCAAGAGAGTTCCAGAAAAACATCAATTTTTGGTTTATTGACTATGCCAAAGCCTTGACTGTGTGGATCACAATAAACTGTGGAAATTTCTGAAAGAGATGGGAATAACAGACCACCTGACTTGCCTCTTGCAAAACTGAATGCTTACTATGAGCTATATACATACCCAGACTCTCATGGTGCACCATTTCATTTATTTTGACAATAATCTCTATTAATTTCTCTTTAAAAAATGAGGACAATTAGTCTTGATAAGGTTAAGTAAACGGACCAAAATCACAAGAAAGCAGGTAATAAAACCAGACTTTGAACCTAGGTGACTTCCCCGGTGGCTCAGATGGTAAATCATCTGCCTATAATGCAGGAAACCCAGGTTCAGTCACTAAGTCAGGAAGATCTCCTGGAGAAGGAAATGGCAATCCACTCCAGTATTCTTGCCTGGAAAATCCCATGGACAGAGGAACCTAGTAGGCTATACAGTCCATGGGGTCGCAGAGTCAGACACGACTGAGCAACTTCACTTTCACTTTCCACCTCATGCATTGGAGAAGGAAATGGCAACCCACTCCAGTGTTCTTGCCTGGAGAATCCCAGGGGTGGGGGAGCTGCGTGGGCTGCCGTCTATGGGGTTGCACAGAGTCGGACACGACTGAAGCAACTTAGCAGCAGCAGCAGCAGCAGCAGTCTATCTCCAGGTCTCATGGATATAGTTGGTCTGCCTCATCTCATCCAACAACTCAGGGCTCTCCCTTTCCTTCATCCTCATTCCTCCCCACTCTCCCCCGAAACACCAGTGAGGGTCCATCATGCCAGACTTCTACTTTCTGTGAGTTGAGGGATTGAAAAATAAGATGATGGTGACAGAAAAGTATTGGAGGTTTTCACTGATCAGAAGTAGAAGGGTTAAGCAACTGTGTAAGATCTTTGAGGTGATGTCCTAGGAACTCGAGTTTTACTTCTCATGGTCATTTGTGATCGTATGGACCCTATGGTAAGTTAAGGGGATGGAGCAGTGAGCAAAGCTGTATCTCCATCCTCAAGGACTTTACAGTTTAGGTGCAGAAATGAGCACTAAAGTATTGATCTTCCAGAAATACTTGCTTTGACTGGGTACATGATGCACTGGAAGCCAAGATGTGGTCTACCTAATTAAATTGTACAGATCATGGAAAATCTTTCAGGGGAAACTAAATCTGGGTTGATTATTTGAAAGATGAGTGTAAAGCAGACAGGCTAAAGGGGATGGTGAATATTAACACATTATTGACCAGAAACATATTAATGCCATAGGAATTAGTTTCTCTAAAAATCCCTTGGTCAACAACATGCTAAGACATCTGTCTAGGAAGAGGCACTGTAGGTAAAGTCTGAGCATTTCTCCATGCTCAAAGTAAATGTGCTTTTCTGTAAAAATGAGATCCAAGATGGAAATATTTTATGTCTCTAAAGCAAAGCACATAGTAAACTCCAAAAAATTAGACTGCACAATTAGCTCTGTAAATGTTACTTTCCCTTTCTTTCAGTAATGGATAATAAATTGTCCTTGAGGGATGTGTATTTGTATTTTAACTAACAGTCAGATTGGAGAAGGCTTATTCTAGTTAGCTGTTGTTGAATAATAAACCACCCCAAACATTGTAGTGTAATAAATAAACCAATTTATTATGCTATGGATTCTGTTGGTCAAGAATTCAACCAGATATTCATATGGATTGAAAAGTTAAGTTAACAGATGGCTAAAATAAATTTTGATGTAAATAAATTATAGTTTTAATAAATTATGGAGACAGGCAACCATATTTGGGTTTCAGTCTCAACCCGACTTTTTACCAGTTATGTCATCTTGGTCAAGTAATATCCTCTAATAAGCCTTTGTTTCACAATCTGTAAAATGGGAATAATAATAAGCAATATTACATGGTCATTTTAAGGATTAAATGAGCAGAGAACTAATTATGTACATCCCTTAGCACAGTACCTAACAAGTAATAAATCCAACACATGATAGCTATTATTTTTGTTTTTTAATTCTGGCAGAATATAGTGGGAATAATTGGTCTCTGTCCTGTGAGGTTTAGGCTCTTATCTGGGAAGACTTAAATGGTTGGCAGCTAGAATTACACTGAGGCTTCTTTTCTTGATTTTCTGGAATTTGAGAGGGATGTCTTCTCTGGAAGACATCTGTGAACCAGATATTGCGTGCATGGGCCTCACCATGTGGCTTTGGTATTCAAAGATCGCAGTTAAATACCAAGAGAGAATTGTCTGGAAATGGCACATGCAAGGAACATGTGAAACGGAAAGTATTTGGGGACACTTCTAGAAATTAAAATACGTTGAGAGGCCAGCCTGGAAAAAAGTCTCTTTTTCAAATTGAAGTGTAGTTGACTTACCAAGTTGTGTAAGCTTCAGGTGTACAGCAAAAGTGACTCAGATACACAGATGCCACGCCGTGCTTGGTTGCTCAGTTGTGTTTGGCTCTTTGGAACCCCATGGACTGTAGCCCACCAGGCTCTTCTGTCCATGGGGATTCTCCATGAGAGAATACTGGAGTGGGTTGCTATGCCCTTCTCCAGGGGACCTTTCCAACCCAGAGATCAAAACCAGATATATAGATTGATATACATATTAATGCATACATACATATTTATATATATGTATAACTTTCTTTTCCATGAAATTCTTTTTTTTTTTTTTTGAACGAAGTCACAGTGTCTGCATAGACTTATAACACCTAGTCCAGTATAATCATACAATCATACAGGACCTGGCCATCGCACGAGCTAGGATTTTCTCAAGAGCAGGCTTTGTGTTTTAGTCACCACTGTACTTTTGGTGTCCATTATCATGGCATCTGGTCCCCTCACTGCATGGGAAATAGATGGGGAAACAGTGTCAGACTTTATTTTTTTGGGCTCCAAAATCACTGCAGATGGTAACTGCAGCCATGAAATTAAAAGACACTTACTCCTTGGAAGGAAAGTTATGACCAACCTAGATAGCATATTCAAAAGCAGAGACATTACTTTGCCAACAAAGGTTCGTCTAGTCAAGGCTGTGGTTTTTCCTGTGGTCATGTATGGATGTGAGAGTTGGACTGTGAAGAAAGCTGAGCGCCAAAGAATTGATGGTTTTGAACTGTGGTGTCGGAGAAGACTCTTGAGAGTGCCTTGGACTGCAAGGAGATCCAACCAGTCCGTTCTGAAGGAGATTAGCCCTGGGATTTCTTTGGAAGGAATGATGCTAAAGCTGAAACTCCAGTACTTTGGCCACCTCATGCAAAGAGTTGACTCATTGGAAAAGACCCTGATGCTGGGAGGGAATTGGGGCAGGAGGAGAAGGGGACAACAGAGGATGAGATGGCTGGATGGCATCACTGACTTGATGGACGTGAGTCTGAGTGAACTCCGGGAGTTGGTGATGGACAGGGAGGCCTGGTATGCTGCGATTCATGGGGTCGCAAAGAGTCAGACACGACTGAGCGACTGAACTGAACTGAACTGATAGTGGTCAGTGCATACCATAAACTCAAGCTCTGCTGAACGAATGTCAAATAGTGAACAAAGTACTCACTTTACTGGTTTACCCAGGAAATCTAAAACTATATGGCCTGATGTGGGTACAGTTCCCCTCTCCAAATGCCACTAATACTAGCATTTCAGTATTATGACACCAGGACAGAAAAAGCAAATTATTTATGGACAAAAGACTTTGCCAATACTCCTCCCCTTCCTGATCCTATCATTTTTCCGTAGAGGGTTTACTCTGGTACAGGAACGCAATATAATTTCCATCTAAACAATTAGGTACTTCTGTTGGTTTGTGCTGTTGTTTACCTTGGGAAACTAATTACATAATTAAGAACATAGAGTCCGTGACTGAACACTATTTTGGTCAGTGACTCACCATATGACCTTGAACCCATGGGATGCTTTTCACGGCAGCTTCCTCCTCACTTAGCACAACTTATAGCTAGAAGACACAGCCACAAGTGATCTTTTTTTTTTTTCTTCCAAAGTGACAACACAGGGAGTTTTACAAAAATAATGTATGATGATTCTAAATACCTTCTCCCAGGACCTAAACACTCCCTTGACCATCAGTCATGTCTCCCTGGAAGATGCATTTTCTCTCTCACACAATCAGAATATATATAGTAATTTGAGCCTTCAATGCATAGCAGCTGGGAGAATTTGGTGCCAATACTTTTTTTTTTTGCTAATATCGTCTGGCTTTCTCCTCAAATGAAATTTAAAATG
Source organism: Bison bison bison (assembly GCF_000754665.1). Taxonomy (NCBI): domain Eukaryota; kingdom Metazoa; phylum Chordata; class Mammalia; order Artiodactyla; family Bovidae; genus Bison; species Bison bison. Next base: position 5,317,817 of record NW_011494838.1, on the reverse strand, counting down.
AACAGTTTGGCAGTCCACATTAGCACCATCTAGCAATGGTCCCATGTTGGTCCCACTGCCGTTTGATAATTTACAGACTCATTGGGCTGAAAGGGACTTGGCAAGCTTAACTAATTCAGTGGTTGCTAAACCTGGCTAAACATCAACCTTTAATGGGACCTTTAAAAAATACAGATTCCTGGGCACAGAGCCTTGTTAATCAGTAGGTTAGAATCTGCGCAAGTGGGACCTAGAAATTTTAATCCTTACAAAGCTTTCCAAATGATTCTGATGATAAAGTAGGATTTGACATCATTGCTTTAATCCATATCTCATCTTCAACTGAAACTCTGAGAGTTATTTTGCTTCTGTATTTACATGTTCACTCATTCATTTATCTGGGTAAAGAAAATGTTGCAATACAATGCTCTAAATCCCCTTTGGTAATTTTCAGACCTCTCATGGATGAGAGGTCAGGATGTGTTATGGTCAGTTTTAGAGATAAGAGGCCAGAAAGTTTTTCAAAGCATGGGTGCTTCCAAGAGCTTACCATCAACAAAAGAGCAACATTTCTGATTCTGTAAATCCCTAACACTGAGGTCACTCTCCTTCCCTTCTTAAATGTGCTGATTCCTATTAAACTTTGGTACTTCCCTTAAAACAGGAATTTCATCAAAATTTCCTAGCGTCCATCTCTCTTAATATCATCACTCTTTCAGTCTAGATACTACAGATTACAAGAAAAAGTTATAATTATAACTATTAACTGAAAAAAAGTACAACCTAAAAGTTGAGAACTGTGTTTTATTTGGTGGACCTCAGCTTGGGACACAGCCTCTCCACACCGAGACTGCTCCAAAGAGATAAGGGAGGAGCCAGGATACATAGTTTTTGCAACAAAGACCAGGGAGTTGGCACTTCAACAGATTGTTTTTAATTAAAGAAAACATGGACATCTCAAGTTGATGAATTTAGTACTTTTCTGTGTATGGGGAGATGCAGGAGCCTGGGCTCACTGAAATCACTCCTTTGGTTTGCACCTTAACACTCTAAGACCAGCATCCTACTTCTCTCCACCCTGAATCCTCTCTGAGTGTACCGTTGAGGGTGGTTGCAGTGTCTGAGGGCTTTAGACAGGCATCAATTTTCATTCAGAAAGTTATCTCCCCATTTAAAACCCTTCAGTGATCTCTCATTCAATGAAGAAAAACCAGACTTCCTATCCTGTTCTTGTGCCGCTGCATGACTTTGCCCCTGCTGGCTTTTGACTGCATCATCTCTCATCTTCCTTCTTGTTCCCTAGCTTCAAAACCTCCATTCTGCTTTATGGACATCAATATCTAGGCTCTGGCTTTGACCCTTACTATTTTGCTCTGCCTGGGATATTTGTCTAATAGTCAGAAGGTGTTGTGCTGTGTTTACTAGTCTTTGGTCTGTCACCTTATTAGAATATATGCTTCCTGAGGGCAGAGATTTTACCCCTCTTCTCTGTCGTGGAATCTCTGGCTTTCAGCATGCGGTCTGTTACAACACAAGCATTTATTACATATTCATTGGATGAGGAACTTAGTGTTGTGAATTTGACCGATCATCAGGCTCTACCAAAATTACAAGTAGCTTCTTGTCTAATCTGCCATAAGAAAGTCTACTCTCTTGGTTGACTTCAGAGTCACAACTGTATTTAGTCATAGTGGCTCATATCTTAATGTGATTATCTTACTAACTAATCTAAACTCTTCTTTCTCCAACACAAAGCCACACTTTTTTCATACTCACTTCAGGGATGGAGTGAGAGAAATCCATTGTCATACTTACAGTGTATTCTCAATAACTTACTATTAGTAAATAACCTTGACTATGAACATCAAAGTCACCATAGTAATTGTATGAACCACCTAATGAGGACATTTATTATTTCATTATTTGTGCACAGAAAACATATATTGTTTATGAACTACCAAGTCTGGCATCATTTAGATAGTTTTTAACCTTTTCATCTTAGAGCTTTTATGATTCTAGATGTGAGGCATGACATTGTGAAAAAAGCAGTATGTGAAATTGTGGCTTGAAGTTATGATTTCACTCCTCATGTGATCCTGGAAATGTCATGTCACATGCCTGAGCCTAAATTTCCTCCTCAACAAAATGGGAATAAAGCCTAACCCATGGAGCTACTGTGACATTCAACATCCAGATAAATTTCTGCTGGTATATATGTTTTATAAGTATGAAAACATTTAAATTTAAAGAATATGTGAATGTAGCTACCATTCATTCATGGGAGATGACTTCTTGGACACTTAGTATATATAATCCTTTTCCTAAGTACAAGAGACACAGTGAATGTAACAAGCATGATTTTCATGGAGATTTTGGTCTAAGAAAGGACCAAATGGTAAATATTCATAAATAAATATATCATCATTACTTGTGATAAGCATGACAAAAGGAATTCTTTATAAGAGTATCAGAGACATAATATTCATTAATAAATAATAGTGTAGTTATTAAATTGATATTGTTCTAGGACACCCTCTATTATGCCAACATTATTAAATTTCTCATTCTCTAAGGAGAGGAAAAGAAGTAGCTGACATCTTAAAAAGAGACTAACATCATTCACTGAAAATAATCTGTTAGAATTGTTTCTAAGTCCAGATTAATGCAGTTCATGGATGACTGGAAAATAAAGGAATTTCCTTAGAGAAAATATGTGTGTCAACTCCCAGTTCTACTGACATTTTAACCTTGGAATTTTATTCTTTTTTAATTTTCACTTACCTTCTACTCCCGTTTGACAACATCTATTTTCTGAAGATTCTCACACTCATTTTCTGTTGGTTTACCATTATCATAGTCTTGACTGCATATTAAAGTCCTTGTAATATTCCTCCAATTCATATCTGTTTCTAGTATTTTTCAATCTTAGGGGTGTCTCCTCTCAGGGATCATTTGGCCAGTAGCAATTCAATATAGATAAGTCATAAAAGCAATTAAAAATTTGACTCTGTGATATTTGACAAAAAGAAAACATGCCTACTCAAAATCAAAAGATAATAAATGGAAAAATTATTCACAGCACATAATGTAGAGAAATAGCTGACTTTATTAATATGCAAAGAACTCTTAAAAATCAGTAACAGAAAGACAAATGACTTAATAGAAAAATGAGCAAAGAAGATGAACAGGCAGTCCCTAGAAAGAATCATCCAAATGGCCCATAAACATGAAAAAGAGCACAATCTCACATATAATTAAGGAAATACAAATTAAGATTTTAGTGAGATGCCTTTTGTCACCTATTAGAATGGTGTAGATCAGTTTGAGAATACTGCTTATTGGCAGTTTTTGAGAAAATCCAATAGTGCATTAACTATTGATGAGATGGTAAATTTGTAATATATAACATGTAAAAAAAAAAATAGAAGTAAATTTGGCTCTTTCAAAACTTAAAGAATGCATACACTTCCACAGAGTAATTTCATTTGTTAGATTATACCTTACAAATATACTTATGTAAGTATGTATTTGTGTAATTTAAAAAATCTGCAAACAATATAAATGCTCATCAACAGAAGACTGGTTAACTAAATTGTCTATGTTTATATGCATTGGATTCTTTGAGAGTATACCCAGCAAATAGCACACCTTTCTCCTGCCTAAGTTCAGAGTCTTACTGAGAAATAAGAAATAGCATATGTGGAGACCAAAAAAAACCCTTTAAATAAACAGTAAAGACTGCTAGAGAACGTGACTTTGATCTTCAGGCAGACTGGCTTCCCGAATGCCCACTGTATACCTAGACCAGTAAAGGGCTCCCACTGGGCAGAACATGCTCCGTAGGGACTTCCCAGGGCATGCTCACTGGGGCAGAACTTCCTAAAGAGAAGAAAGGAAGAAGCTGAGACAAGTATGTGCAATTCATTCTTCTCAAGTTGGTGAATCAGATAGGTAGTCCCATTTTGGTTAAAAAAAAAAAAAAAAAATCCAAGCACACAAAGCATATTTGAGGAACTCACAACTCTCCTGAAAACATGACCAACTACTCTCAGTTACATTTGTGGAAGGCAACCAGATGAAGGACTTAATGCTGCTGCTGCTGCTGCTAAGGCACGTCAGTCATGTCCAACTCGGTGCGACCCCATAGACGGCAGCCCACTAGGTTCCGCTGTCCCTGGGATTCTCCAGGCAAGAACACTGGAGTGGGTTGCCATTTCTTTTGAGGCAACTATTATTGTTCAATTTATATCCTATATGTTTTTCATATTCACTTTTATTATGTACATATATTACTTATAATAATGATACAACTAATTTAAAACATTTGTCAGTTCCTGATTTTTGCTATTAGATGAAAGACAAGCAAAGTTATTTTGACTCACTTGCTCTAAACCTCTCTTCTGACTTTGTCTCCAGCTAACACCTAGACATAGGCCTGAATACCACCAAATATTTACATTATCCCTGCCAAAGTTATTTTATCAGTGGACAAAACATTCCCCATCAACTCTGCCTGTCAGAAAACTGTCTAAGAAGTCACACTCTTATCTACTGTTGGGAAACAAGATTGATAGAACATTTATCAATGACATAGCTGTATATATCAACAACTTTAAAAATGTCTTTTTATCTGGTAATTTTAGTCTTAGGAATTTATCCTAAAGTGATCATCATGGATGCAAGTAAAGAATTTGTTTCTAGGATGTTAATTAGAATATTGTTTTTAACCCCAATGACGTTTTTAACAGTAACTGTCCAGTTTTAGGAAATCAGTTAGGTACGTATGCGACATCCTTACAAAGGATATCTTGCAGTCATTAGAATGATGATGCAGAATATACCCTGACCTAAAAGGTTTTTCATGACATGTTCTTAAGTGTAAAACATGTAGGTACAAAGCATGATGTAAAATGTACATCTGTTTTTTATATATAAAATCTAAATAGGAACAGGTATAGAAGTAAACTACAGATAGTGATTACAGCCATAAAATTAAAAGTCTCTTACTCCTTGGAATGAAAATTATGACCAACCTAGATAGAATATTCAAAAGCAGAGACATTACTTTGCCAACAAAAGTCTGTCTAGTCAAGTCTATGGTTTTTCCAGTGGTCATGTATGGATGTGAGAGTTGGACTATAAAAAAAGCTGTGCGCCAAAGAATTGATGCTTTTGAACTGTGGTGTTGGAGAAGACTCTTGAGAGTCCCTTGGACTGCAAGGAGATCCAACCAGTCCATCCTAAAGGAGATCAATCCTGGGTGTTCTTTGGAAGGAATGATGCTAAAGCTGAAACTCCAATACTTTGGCCACCTCATGCAAAGAATTGACTCACTGGAAAAGACTCTGATGCTGGGAGGGATTGCGGGTAAAAGGAGAAGGGGATGACAGAGGATGAGATGGCTCGATGGCATCACCAACTTGATGGATGGGAGTTTGTATGAATTCCGGGAGTTGGTGATGGACAGGGAGGCCTGGCGTGCTGTGATTCATGGGGTCACAAAGAGTCGGACACGACTGAGCGACTGAACTGAACAACTGATAGAAGTAAACATCCCTGATTATCAAGGTGGTTATATCTGAATGATGAGACATTGACCTAGTTTTCATTCTCTTTTATTTTCTTACATAGGTATGCTTTTTTCAATTTTCTCTAATAAACATGTATTACCGTTTCATTAAAGAGAAGTAAACAATTTTTCAAATAGAAAATGTAGCAGAAGAATAGACAATTTCAGGACCCAGCTAAGGATTCATCTATCACGGGGTGCCTTCCCACATCTCTATGTTGTAATTATTATTTCTTTCCCTAAATTCTTCTGCTACAAGTGTTTAGACCTTCTTGCTATACGTAAGACTCCTTCCCTAGGCTGAAGGCTCTGTGATGGCTGGATCTATGTTTTATCTAACTGAGAAAGCCTATAGCTCCACAAGCAGTGGAAGGAACATGTATGCACAAAGACTGCTGCTGGTTAACCTGAATTAAATGACCTGTTTGAGGTTAAGTTTAAATGAAGATTACCAGAGTACTGATGACATAACAGTAGATATAGGCCTTGTTAACTTTGGAAATTGCCCATTGATGGTAAAACAAACAAAAAAACCCAAAATAAACAGAAACCCTCTACATTGACACATTTTTTAGTTTCTGCTGAAAGTGGCTCCATTTGAATGCATGCTCAGAGGGACAGGTGAGACTGTGAAACACACGTGCTGGAAGGCACTTGAAAAGGCTCTCTCTACCTTGAACAGGGACAAAGACACGGCACAGCAAAAATCAGATTTCCGTAAGGAGTTTCACCATGGAGAAAATCCTGAGTCCTCCATCATTCCAAGCCTTGGACAAGCCCTGAGTTTTTAATAAAGAGCCTAGTAATCTTGTACCTGCTCGCTTTCTTGCTTTTTTGAGGGAGTAAAAGCTGCAAGATGAGGCCTGGCAGTTTTGTGCTTCTCTAGGACTTGTTAAATTTCTCTCTCCTTCTTCTTCTACCTCTTGAAATCTTAAGCGCTGATGCTTTATGTTCCAGCTTGTAAATGAAGCCTGTTATTATCATTGAGATAGTGTTTTTATGGCATAAATAATGAGCTCAAACAGGGGAAGCAGCGTTGGGTGGAATTACTGCTTGAGCTGAGATGAAAATAATCAATATGTCCTCACTTACAAATCTCATCTGCATGTCAGCTCCATCCTGCTGGCTGTCTCCCTACAGATTCATTTCACAGGAGGCCCAATAAAACATGTGGGTGGCATTGATCTGTTTTATTCATTGCCAGAGATAGAAATGCATCATTTGAAATTAATAGAGGGCTTGTGTTTATAACCCAATCCAGAATGAGTAGCCTGCAATGCAGACCATTAAAGAAAGACTCATCTACCTGGAGGAAGAGAGGACTCCAGGGACCCATGTGTGAAATCCTCTGTGATGTCCTGCCTGTTTTCACACACTATGCTTCAGGGTTTTGCAACCTGAAAGCTGCCATAACTCATTAGAGCAATTCCTTAAATCAACTCAAGATGCTATGATCGATTTCCAGATATTTCCCCCCACATCTGCCTGTCCTTTTTCTCTTTAACCCTGTCCAAAAACAGCACAAAGACAATATTATAGAAATGGAAAGGAACATTAGATCTCATCTATTTCAATATTGTTCCTAATCACTGTGTATGTCCAATGTACAATGGTCAAATGCTCTTATTATTTAGTTTCAGATAAGCGAAATTCCCTATTTTATAACACAGCCACACACACTACACCTCCCACCCCCACCCCCACAACATACACAGAAACATGTTTTAAAAGCTTTGTTTTTTAAAGTAAACTCTTTTCCATTGGTATTTCCACGGAATATAGTTTTCCACCCCCCCCCCAACTCCCACCACCGGAGAGTAACCCACAGCATTCCCTGTATGATAGCATTTTAAGAAAACACATAATAAAGAGGCAATCTTTAAAATGGCCTGTAGTGGCAATCTTGCTTACCTCTTTGATTCATCCTATGTTATCCTGTATGCTTTCTTTCAGTTCTAAGAACACATAATGTCCCCTCCTTCTAGGTGCCCCTAACTACTTCTACAGATAATACATACTCATCTGCAGATCAAATGTTCTCTTTTCTGGAGAGATCTTACTGGATCCCCCCAGGCTGGACCACATCCCTTTGTCAGACACCTTCATCTTATCAAGTAAATTCTGTTATAGCTCATAGTGTATTTCAATTAAATTTCTTATCTTGAGATAATTGTAAATTCACATGCAGTTATGAAAAACGATACACTGACAGCCTCTGTATACTTTTGCAAATTTTCCCCAGGAGTAACCTCTGGCAAAGCCACAGTGCAGTACCACAGCCAGGACATTGATGTTGACATTGATATGCTTCACAAGTCTTATTTATATTTCCCCAGTTTTACTTTATGTGTGTGTGATTGTGTGGTAGTCACTCAGTTGTGTCCGACTCTTGTGACCCCAGGGACTGCAGCCCACCAGGCTTCTCTGTACATGGGATTGATTTCCCAGGCAAGAATACTGGGAGTGCATTGCCATTTCCTTCTCCAGTGTGAATGTTTAGTTCTATGTAATTTTATTTCATGTGTAGGGTCATGTATCTACCACCACAGTGAAAACACTAAATAGCCCGTCACTATTAGAGTCCGGCATAGTGACCTTTATAGTCACATGTCCACTTCTTTTTCCTCACACATAACCCCAAGCATCCCCAACCCCTATCAATCATTAATTTTATTCTCATTTCTATTATTTTGTCATTTAAAAATTCTCTGTAAATGGGATACATTATATAATTTGGGGGATTGGCTTCTTTCCCTCAGAACAAATTCCTTGAGATGAAGCCAAGTTTTTGTGTACATCAATTGTTTATTTATTTTTTAATTGCTGAGTAGCATTACATGGTATGGGCTTACCACAATTTGTTTGCCATTCACCCTCATTGAAAATATCTGAAGGCTTCTTCTTTCCCTTGGTGATTACAAACAAGGCCTCTATGTGGAAAAATGCTTTCATTTATCCGAGAAAAAAAAAAAAAACTGCCCAAGAAGGTAATTGCTGGGTTGCATTCTATTGCGTTTTATAATTATGTATTTGAGCCAGTAAATTCACTTATAACTGTGTTAGTCACTTGACTCTGAGCTTCATAAAAGGAAAACACCAAGTCTTTTTGTATTTCTGGTATCTCGGACAAAGCCTGGCACTTGATCACTATTAATATGTACATAGATATATACAGTATATACAGGCATTTTTTAATACTCTCCTAACTGGCATAGGGGATGGGCTTTGAGCCCATATATTTCAGCCCCACCTGGTTTCCCCAGGTTTTGCAGGTCACACCTTCCTTTTCTAGGGTCTGGATGGTCCTGAAATTTGGCAGCTAAGAATTCATAAAAAGGAAGGCTTGTCTGGATGACTCCTATGGTTCTTTTCTTTCATATTGTTTCTCTTCAACCCATGATCTTCTATGAAATGTCTGTTGCATTCTCTTCACTCTGTAGAACTTAAAGAGAAAGGGAAATAATAAATAAAAAGAAATGCCAGAGATCCAGTTTTGATGATGGTCACCTTTGATCTGCAAGTCAGCAGTAAATGACCTAAAATATCTGACAGTCATAAAGACAAGGAAAGTATTTAAAACCAAAAAGTGTGTTTCTTCTTTTTTTTTCTCAGTGTGTTTCTCACAAAACTAACATTTTTACAGAGAGAATTTCTAGAGAAGTTCACTTTTGGGGGAGACCTGAGTTTCTTTCATAATTTTTTATTACTTTGGTTGAGTAAATCCACATCCCAGACCCTCAGTTTCATAATAAATAAATGTTGATAATAATTCCAAAGAAAGCCACATGAAATAAGGTACATAAAGTTAATACTACAATCATACATCATTTTGGGAATCTATGTGTCCATTTTTGCTCATTAGAGTGATACCACGTTCCTGTAGCACCTCAATTTAAATTTAGTTCAAAAGATGTGAACTGGACATCTACTATGTTCAGGCACTAAGGATAATTACCTGTGTATGTGATTGGGGATGGGGTTTGTTATAAAGATAGAGACTCACTGTGAATCTGTCGCCATACAGAGAAATACTGGTAATAGTGCAATGATAGATGGAAACAGAAAGTGCAACAGGAAATCAGAGGAGGGACACTAATCCCGCCTAAGAAGGGTGAGGGAAGACTCTGGGTGTACGTAAGGATTTTTGAAGATGACAGTATTGAGTGGATCTTGAGGAAGGTAGAATTTGGACCTTTCAAGATGGAGGAAGGGAATTTAAGAAACGTGCCATTAGAAGATGAAAGGCATGGGAAGTGGAAATGAATTAAGAATAAATGAATTTGAAAGAAGAATATGATGAGTGGTCAGGAGAGGAAATGGCAACCCATTCCAGTATTCTAGCCTGGAGAATCCCAGGGACAGAGGAGCCTGGTGGGCTGCTGTCTATGGGGTCGCAAAGAGTCACACACGACTGAAGCGACTTAGCAGCAGCAGCAGCAGGAGTAGTTAGGCAAATGGAAAGGTAGGTTTGGGCCATGTTATGAATGACCAATAAATGTAGATGTAAAACTTTGACATTGAACCCTCTGACAAGAGACCCATTGAAGGCTGTTGGGCAAGGACAGTCCATGAGGAATTGTGCTCAGGAAGATGACCACGGCAACAGAAGGGGTTGGACAAAAAGAGACTTGAGGAACATATACTGGAACTTACTCCTTTTCAGAAAAAGAGTAACAGTAAGCAAGATCAGAAGTCAGGGCACTAAAAACAGGGTAGACTTTTCACAGGAGGATATTTGATGAGCTGAGGCAGGAACACTCCACGCAGTGTCTGCTAGGTGAAATTAGGTGGTGCGTGAACTCCACAGATAGAGCTAGCTCAGACTGAAGGTCCTTTCTTCTGTTTGATGCATACCCTTACCAGCCACTCTGTGCCTGAGTGTCCTCATCTGTAGAATGTGATCAATCACACAGAATCCTAAACAGATTCCTAATTTTATGATTAAATAAAATAGTATAAACATAGTCACTGGTGGCTCAGCTGGTAAAGAATCAGCCTGCCAATGCAGGAGACACAGGAGACGCAGTTTTGATCCCTGGGTGGAGAAGTTCTCCTGAAGAAAGATTCGGGAGAACTTGCCTAATATTCTTGCCTTGGAAATCCCATGGACAGAGGAGCCTAGTGGGCTACAGTCTTTGGGGGTTGCAGAGTCAGAGACAACTTAGTTTCTAGACAACAACAAAAAACTTCATCACTAATACATAATTGTTAGCTACAATATTATTTTTTTTAATTTTGCTTATTATTATCCAGGAACTTAAATTCTATCTTATGTACCAGGAGGGACATGAAAGGTATTAAAATCTGAAAAGATTACCTTTCCTGCAGAACAGAGAGTGGACTTGAGGGAGGTAAGACTTACAACAAGGAGACCGATTAGGAGGCTGTTTCAATAACCCAGGAAAGAGATACTGAAAATCTGGACTAAGGGAGGGGTGTTTCATATAAACCTCATGGGCTGCTTATGGTAGCAACCCCATTGCTTGGAAATGCACCCAGAACACGTTTGATTCTCAAAATAACTGATGAATGAATGAATGAATCAATGTATAAATTGAGTGGCAAAACTGAAAACTTTTCAGGGAATTAAGTTTAAAATCTGATGCATAGCATGAATCTAGAAATGATCACACATCATAAATATATGTCTCCATGAGCTTTCACAAGCCGAGCAAACTCATACAGCTATCTCCCCAACCAAGAAACAGAAAACTCTCTCTCTCTCTCTCTCTCTCTATATATATATATATATACAAAACTTATATATAAAACATATATATATGGTGACTTCTCTCTCTCTCTATATATATATATATAAATATATATGGTGGCTTCCCTGTTAGCTCAGATGGTAAAGCATCTGCACATGCTCAGTCGCTCAGTCATGTCCAACTCTTTGCGACCCCATAGACAGCAGCCCACCAGGCTCCTCTGTCCATGGGATTCTCCAGGCAAGAATACTGGAGTGGGTTGCCATTTCCTTCTCCAGTATACACACACACATATATGTGTGGGCATATAACTATTTGCATCTAGTTTATTTCTTTTGTCCAATATTATATACACACACACACACATATATGAGATTAATTGAAATGTCTGTGTGGAACATTGGGTCTTTCATCATTATTTCTGTATAATATTCCTTTCTGTTAACATACTATAACCGTTTATTCTGATGGGTGCTGTCAGGGGTGAACGAATTTTCTTCTACCCTTCTAGGTACTAAGATCTAGACTGCTCTAGGAATTAAATTGACATGAGACAGATTAACAGGATAAAATCAAGCAAAAGCTTAATAGCATGCACACTTGAGAGAGGCCCAGAAAAACTGAGCCAGTCACCAAAATGGAAAATTATTCTTAATTCTTAGGTTTAAAAAAATACTCTCCTGTAAATTCCTCAAAAATTGCCATTGATTCCTTTTCACTTTTAGATCAGCTGTCTCTGTGGACTTTAATTTTGTGTAACATATAAGGTAGGAGCTCAAGAATTATTTTTTCTATGATGATATCCAACTGGCCCTCTATCCTTTATTGGCAAGATCATATTTCATCCCCAACACTGTGATACCACCAAAACAGTGAATTAGATAACCATATTCTTGAGTACATATTATGTTCTGTTGATCAGCTTATCTTGAAAACAAAAAAACACCATTATTTTGCATGTTTGAAGAAACTGAATGGGAAGGGGCGCTGGTAGTGTTTGATGATTTCTACAGGAAGCTGAGTTGCACCATGCCCTAAAGACTGGCTTTGAACACTCCTACAGACAGTTGCAGCTTCTGTTATTTTAACATTCTTGGAATGAGATCTGTTTGAAAGCTCCATGCAAATAGCTGCAATTTCATTTGCCAAATGTGTTAAAAATATGTATTTTCACATTTTTCTGAGAACACATAGGTTAGGTTCATTTTTTTCCCAGGCATTATTAGGCATAATCATTTTGTTCAGCTATTTCTTGGAAACCAAAGCTCAACTTAGTCACAGAGAGTAACGGTCAGGGCTGTGGCCCTTCCAGAGAGCCGGGTTCTAATCTCAGAGCTCCTCTGGTTCAGTGGGAGATAAGTGGTAAAGTCCTCTAAGAGCTTAGTGCCTCATTTCCCTCAGAGTAAAATGAAACTAATAAAAATTTAATTATATGTATATCCCCAAGCTAATTAAAGAACCAATCAATAATACCCTCAAATAATTATTGTAATTGTAAAACTGAAAAAATATGTGTGACAGCGTATTAGAATGTTAGAAACTCCTTTGCATAAAGATATTATTCTGGTGTGCTGCTTCTCTCCTGGGTTATATTTTGTTACGGGTCCATAAAGTCTTTAACTAAAGGTGATGTGCTATTAAAGAGTAATAAAGATTGTGATGCAGTGAAACTGACAATTGTCTTCACTTCATCCATAAGTTTCAAATGAATTCATTTTAGATTTTCCAAACACAGCCTCCTTGGCATCTACAGATTCCTTCTGGCTTCAGGCTGCTCCCCTGTGGGGTGTACCAAACCTGAAGACATGATTAAAATGATTGTTTTCACATTTGAATCTTCTTTCCTACCTGTGATTCGCTCGTCTCTGGCCAGAGTCAAATTTTTGAATTAGGAAAATGGAATTTTTCTAATCTATGGATAGAAGGGGAAAATGGCATGAGATTTCATGTGGACATTTAGCCTCCACTCTTTCCCCATCACACATGCTTTTGCAGGATGTCTCAACTCCTTGAAGCATTTGCATTTAACTAAGGAGGGGGCTTCCCTGGTGGTTCACATGGTAAAGAATCTGCCTGCAACGCAGCACGCCTGGGTTCGAACCCTGAGTTGGAAGATCTCTGGAGAAAGGAATAGCAACTCACTCCAGTATTCTGGCCTGGAGAATTCCATGGACTAGAGGAGCGTGGAGGACTACTGTCCATGGGGTCACAAGGAGTCGGACCTGAATGAGCAACTAACACTCTAAGAAGGATGGAGGTTCTCTCCCTTTCTCAACTTTTTATTTTGACATAATTAGAGATTCAAAGGGAATTACAAAAATAGTACATAGATTCCCAAGAATCTTTCACCCAGCTGCTCCTACTAGTGACATCTTATATGGCTATAGTGCCATATCAAACCAGGTAGTCATCGTTGGTATGCTGCTGCTGCTGCTAAGTCACTTCAGTCGTGGCCGACTCTGTGCGATGCGACGCCATAGACGGCAGCCCACCAGGCTCCCCCATCCCTGGGATTCTCCAGGCAAGAACACTGGAGTGGGTTGCCATTTCCTTCTCCAATGCATGAAAGTGAAAAGTGAAAATGAAGTTGCTCAGTCATGTCCGACTCTTCGCGACCCCATGGACTGCAGCCCACCAGGCTCCTCCGTCCATGGGATTTCCCAGGCAAGAGTACTGGAGTGGGGTGCCATCTCCTTCTCCGCACCATTGGTATAATCTTTTTATATGATTTTATTTATTTGTGTACTTATTTATTTTGTCTGTGCTGAGTCTCCGATGCTGCACTGGTTTTTCTAGTTGTGACACCTAGCTTCCCACTGCAGTGGCTTTTCTTGCTGTGGAGCACAGGCTCTAGCGTGCATGGGTTTCAGTAGCTGTAGCAGATCGGTTCAGTAGCTGTGGCTGCAGGGCTCTAGAGCACAGACTCAGTGGCTGGGGCTCAGGAGCTTTAGTTCCAGTGTGGGATCTTCCTCGATCAGGAATCGAACCCATTTTTCCTGCATTGGCAGGTGGATTCTTCACCACTGAGCCATCAGGGAAGCCCCGATACAATCTTTTTAATAAACAGACTTCACTCAGTTCTTATTAGTTTTTAGGCACTCGTCTGTGTGTATGTGTGTGTAGTTCTAAGTGATTTAATCCAGCATCTAGATGAACAGAACTGTTACTATATGAGACACAGATGTATAGAACAGTCTTTTGGACTCTGTGGGAGAGGGAGAGGGTGGGATGATTTAGGAGAATGGCATTGAAACGTGTATAATATCATATAAGAAGCTAATCGCCAGTCCAGGTTTGATGCAGGATACAGGATGCTTGGGGCTGGAGCATTGGGATGATCCAGAGGGATGGTATGGGGAGGGAGGTGGGAGGGGGGTTCAGGATAATGAACACATGTACATCCATGGCGGATTTATGTTGATGTATGGCAAAACCAATACAATATTGTAAAGTAGCCTCCAATCAAAATAAATAAATTTAAATTAAAAAAAAAAAGATACAATAGTGTTCCCTCATTGCAGAGGAACTCCCTTTTACTACCCCTTTTCCATGGTTATGGGTGTGTAGCTCATTTTCCCTGCAGGATAAAGTGCAAACTTCTTAGCTGATTACCCAAAGCCCTTTAAAGGGAAGAGGTTACTTTGAGTTGGCAGTGGCTGAGGTATTCACTGTGACCTGGTTTACCTATGGGCAGAGCCATCGTGAGTTCAAAGCTTAAGGCAGAGGTATTAATCTTCCCCTAAACCTGCTCTCGCCGAAGAATTGATGCTTTTGAACTGTGGTGTTGGAGAAGACTCTTGAGAGTCCCTTGGACTGCAAGGACATCCAACCAGTTCATTCTGAAGGAGATCAGCCCTGGGATTTCTTTGGAAGGAATGATGCTGAAGCTGAAACTCCAGTACTTTGGGCACCTCATGCGAAGAGTTGACTCATTGGAAAAGACTCTGATGCTGGGAGGGATTGGGGGCAGGAGGAGAAGGGGACAACAGATGGCTGGATGGCATCACTGACTCGATGGACGTGAGTCTGAGTGAACTCTGGGAGTTGGTGATGGACAGGGAGGCCTGGCGTGCTGCGATTCATGGGGTCGCAAAGAGTTGGACACGACTGAGCTACTGAACTGAACTGAGCTGAAGCCTGCTCTAGTGACAAAGGTAAAGTTTGGCAGAGTACTTCTGGACATTGTCACCCTCTTGAGCCCTTTCTATCTCCATACAGGTGGTGTTGCAAAAATATGTTGTAAGGACCTAAAAAAAAGTGGGACAGATCTGCCATTTTCAGATTTTCTAATTTCAGTTCTATTACCTGCAATTGGATAAGTAAGCCAGGCTGGAATTTTCCCTACAGAGGGAATTTTACATTTGGAATTAGGAAGTGGAATTCATGGAATTCACAACTTGTTTCAAAGCTTTGCACTGGACATTGCTTGATGCTTTCCTGAGTATTAATCAAAAATTACTAAAAATTCAACTCTTTTCTTCATATGTATTGTATTTCTTGTTCAGATGGGATCATGGGGAGATTATATATTGCCTCCACTAAAGAAAAGGCAAGGGGTAGGAACACAAAACCCATCTAAGTTCTTAATATCCACCATTTTCCAGATGTGTTGCTAGGTTCTGGAGACTTAATAGTGGGCAAAATAGCATGCATCTTCAGAGAACTTATAGTCTAGCAGAACGGTTCCTGAGGATGGCATTCACATATGATTATCTCAATATAGTAATGTAGAGTCCAATGTATTATGCATAATAAATATTCATTATATTAATATATCGGACACATAGATTCACCAGGGAGCAAATGCCAAACTGAGATATATTAACAACAAGTTTTATTCTCTTTATTCCTCCTCTGATTCTATTTTGTAAGATTTAGTAATGAGTTGAGGTTTCATAAGAAAATGCTCTCTTTGTGTTTGAAGATGGAAACTTGAGGCCAAAGGCTGGAATTTTGCAGCAATTTTTTGAAGCAGCTTTACATCCTCCCTTCCTTTTGAGGGCTGCATCTAGCTAACGATATTCAGCATTGCTCTCTCCCTCATTCTAATTAACAATGCAACCAATTCAAATGGCATGCAAAAAGAAGCATTACTGAAAAATAAGTATTATCAATTAGCATACAAAAGTAGAACTGCAGAAGCTGTTTCTGGATAAGAGGTCCTGAGAGAGCTCAACAGCCCATAGGCAAGAACAGTACTAAGCATCCAAGTTTACAGCCCCTTAGGGATGCTTGAGCAAAGCAAATCAGCTCCCTATTAGTGGTCCTAAAGCAAACCAGCTCTATTTCCCTGAAAACTCATTTGAAAACAGCATGATTTGAGGGGTAACCTCTATGGGTATTGTTAAGAGAAAACTGTCACCCATCCACAGCTCTCTGGGTTGACCTTTAAGAGTTGAATCTGACAAAATATGAATTGCAGGCAGGTCATTTGTTACAGGTTTAGACTGGATGCTCTATTTAAAGCAAATGGAATTTAGTTATCTTAAGAGAAATGTGTATGCGCTTTAGCCAAAGGTCACTTGAGCCTGAGAGTGGATACACTATTATAATTGCTCCTTCTCTGTTTGTTTTTTACATAATTTACAAATTCAGAGTACTATCTCCTCTGTGAAATACTCACAGATTCTCATGGTCATCCTGCATTCTGTTCTGCTGGGCTTCCTCGGTGTATTTTGTACATTAGACGATTTCTGTGCATGGTTTACAATATAAGGCCCTGAGATCAGAATTTGCTTGCAGCATCGGTTTCATCTCTTACTTCTCACCATGACTCTTAGACACTGTATTTCAACCAACTCAAATAAATCATAAATGTAAGATTCCAAGTCATGCCACCTGCCTCTGCTCGTGTTGTTCCCCTCTACCTGGAAGGTCTTATATTACCATGTTCAACTAATACACTTTCCTTTTTCAAGACTCATTTCAAAACTCTCCATCTTCTTTCACCGCTCCCATAGAATTGGCCACTGTCCCTTTTCTGGCCTCTGCAGTCCCATGGATATACTGTGCTTATTGCATCTAGTTCATATCTGTTGCATGTTTAAACAATATCTTCTGTACTCTCAGTGACTACAACAATGCAGGCTTAACAACAGGTAGCATCAAATATAAGTGGAATAAAAGTATGAACCTTGGTAAGGCAGCAAACAGTTGAAAACTATTGTTAGCTTCAAAACTTTGGGCTAAGAATATAAATGTGCCAAGCCTCGGTTTTCTCAGTGGGAAACACTGAGGAATAAATGAAAGGAGTGAGATATAAAGGATCTGGCATATACAGTTATTCGATACTTGTTAATTCCCTTCCTTTTCCCCTTACCTTGAGTTGTGATGACTAAAGCAGAAACTGGATTAACCAAGGCTAAGTGACATTATTGACTAGAGGAAATAGAGAGCAGCATCTAATGGATACTGGGCCAAACATCGTGTGTGTGTGTGTGTGTGTGTGTGTGTGTGTGTGTTGTTGAGAGGCAATCATCTATAGAATGGGAGAGAAAAACCAATATCTGCTTTTAGAAGAAGGCTTTTTGATATAGTGATGCTTTGACATCATTGTTGGACAATGAAAATATCCAGGTTCTTAAACAAGTTGGGTATACAAACCATTAGGCTACACCATTTGAAAACAATGATGCATATAAGATTATCTATGCCATTTTTCTAGATTTTACATATAAGTGTTCATATACAATATTTGTTTCTCTCTTTCTGACTTACTTCACTCTGTATGACAGTCTCTAGGTTCATTCATGTCTTGTCAAATGAACCAATTTCATTCCTTTTGTCACTGTTGACACTATGTATAAAATTGATAACCAACGAGAATATACTGCATAGCACAGGGAACTCTACCTAAAGGCACTGTGGTGACCTGAATGAGAAGGAAGTCCAAAAGGGAGGAGATATACGGGTATATATGTGTGTGTGTGTGGCTGATTCATTTTGTTAACAGAAACTAACACAGCATTGTGAAGTAACTACACTCCCATAAAAATTAATTTAAAAAATAATGATGTAGATGTATTTGGTGGTGTGTATGAAGGCACAAGTGGGCACATCCCCAGCTCAAAAGCTCTGAACAGTCCTATTCCAATGGTGTGGCCCCACAACTGTGGATATACTGGGTTAGACCTATGGCAGCTCAGTTACAACTCCTGCCTCATTATTAGCACTGGGTTGTTCAAATTGCCCTCTACCAAGAACTTGAAAGAAGGATATATAAACTGTGGAGCACTGGAGTAATCTCCTTTTCCAGTATGCTCATGGGAACAGAGAAATTCAACCTGGATTTCACATACCATTACATTGAGTTCAGTTCAGTCACTCAGTTGTGTCCGACTCTTTGCAACCTCATGAACCACAGCACGCCAGGCCTCCCTGTCTATCACCAACTCCCGGAGTTCAACCAAACCCATGTCCATTGAGTTGGTGATGTCAACCAACCGTCTCATCCTCTGTCACCCCCTTCTCCTCCTGCCCTCAATCTTTCCCAGCATCAGGGATTTTTCAAATGAGTCAGCTCTTCGCATCAGGTGGCCAAAGTATTGGGGTTTCAGCTTCAACATCAGTCCTTCCAATGAACACCTAGGACTGATCTCCTTTAGGATAGACTGGTTGGATCTCCTTGCAGTCCAAGGGACTCTCAAGAGTCTTCTCCAACACCATAGTTCAGAAGCATCAATTCTTTGGTGCTCAGCTTTCTTTACAGTCCAACTCTCACATCCATACATAACTACTGTAAAAACCATAGCCTTGACTAGATGGACCTTTGTTGACAAAGTAATGTCTCTGCTTTTTAATATGCTGTCTTGGTTGGTCATAACTTTCCTTCCAAGGAGTATTCATCTTTTAATTTCATGGCTGCAATCACCATCTGCAGTGATTTTGGAGCCCCAAAGAGTAAAGCCTCTCACTGTTTCCACTGCTTCTCCATCTATTTGCCATGAAGTGATGGGATTGGATGCCATGATCTTAGTCTTCTGAATGCTGAGCTTTAAGCCAACTTTTTCACTCTCCTCTTTCACTTTCATCAAGAGGCTTTTCAGTTCTTCACTTTCTGCCATAGGGTGGTGTCATCTGCATATCTGAGGTTATTGATATTTCTACCATCAATCTTGACTCCAGCTTGTGCTTCTTCCAGCCCAGCGTTTCTCATGGTGTACTCTGCATAGAAGTTAAATAAGCAGGGTGATAATATACAGCCTTGATGAACTCCTTTTCCTATTTGGAACCTGTTGTTCCATGTCCAGTTCTAATTGTTGCTTCCTGACCTACATACAGGTTTCTCAAGAGGCAGATCAGGTGGTCTGGTATTCCCATCTCTTTCAGAATTTTCCACAGTTTATTCTGATCCATGCAATGGGAAAGAAAAAAAAGTCTCTGTGGTGGTGCTGCTGCTGCTGCTAAGTTGCTTCAGTCATGTCCAACTTTGTGCGACCCCAAAGATGGCAGTCCACCAGGCTCCCCCATCCCTGGGATTCTCCAGGCAAGAACACTGGAGTGGGTTTCCATTTCCTTCTCCAATGCATAAAAGTGAAAAGTGAAAGTGAAGTCACTCAGTCATGTCCGACTCTGTGTGACCCTATGGACTGCAGCCCACCAGGCTCCTCCATCCATAGGATTTTCCAGGCAAGAGTACTGGAGTGGGGTGCCATTGCCTTCTCCCTCTGTGGTGCTACATTTGGTAAATTAAAGTTTAAACAAAATCCAGTTTAATCAGTTACCTTGCTATGTGTGCTTATGTGCTAAGCACGTGTCCCTTCTAGTCGTGCCCTTCTTTGCAACCCTGTGGATTCTAGCTGGTCAGGCTCCTCTGTCCATGGAATTTTGCAGGCAAGAAGACTAGAGTGGGTTGCCATGCCCTTCTCCATGGATTTTCTTGATCCAGGGATCGAACCCATATCTCTTAATCGAACCCACATCTCTTAAGTCTCATGTCTCCTCATTTGGCAGGTGGGTTCTTTACCATAGTGCCGCCCTGAAAGCCCTTATCTTACTATAGGACTGTTCACATCCTATGAACTGGTAATGTTTTGTGATTCTCCAAGATATTTACAGTTTATATAGTTATTCTCATCTTTCAATCACGGCAAACCCAGAGGGCTAGTGGGCCACAGAATACACTTGTAGGTATATGGAATATAGATTCTGAAGAAGGTGGGTTTTAATCCTGGTTCCACTAACGACTCTCTCCGTGACCCTGAGGAAAGCATCTGACCTCCCTAAGCCTCTACTCTATGGATGGAAATGCAGATCTACTTATCTATGCCTTAGGTATCTCTACTGTCTTCATCTGATTTATTGAATAATCCCTACCCTCGAGCATTGCCCAGGTTACTGATAGGAAATAAGTGGCACATTCACAGGGTATTTAAGGAGAGCTTGATAGAGAGATGGTTACCAATCAGGAGGGTAGGGTAAAGAGACCTGAAAGAGGATTGAGAAGGGACCTCAGCATGAGCCGAGTAGGACACCTGCTACTGTAGAATCGACGTTCAACACCCTTGGGTCTGAAGAGACAAGGCGATTAAGCAGTTATAGGAACCCGAAGAGATTAATTCTTAGTAAGGGGAGAGGACTTCCTAAAACAGGAGCTGTGGCTTCTGTAAAGGGATGCAGCCAAGCCCCAGTGACCAGAAAGAAAGAGACCTGAGGAATAAAGACCCCCACCTCAATCCTCCCCTGACCTGCAGATCAGCTGCCAATGCCTCTCATCGGCTGAACCCAACAAAAGCCATAAGACGACAGAGCCCATAACATTTAACAACAGTCAGCCTCCTCGGGCACAGAACAGGAGAGAGAAGGGTAAGGAGTAGGTGTGTTAGTACCCACGGTTGGTGAGTTGGCAACCAGACTGATTCATAGATCTACAAAATTCTTTTTTACAGGATACATAATTCAAATTTTATCATTCAAATCTCCATGAAAATAAAACCAATGGGGAAAACTGTTTTTAGCGACTATTCTCTTGTCTTTGTTTAGCCAGAAATAAGATAATGTGTTCTTTTGGTTTTAGGTCATGCTCAAAGTCTCTCTGTGGTGTGTGCACCATGCACAGACATTGACCCACAAGTGTTCACAAGCAGGAAGCCTGCCTAAGAACATCACTCTCTTCTACCATTGGTGAATAAAACTTATGAGAATCCTATCATTTATTCTTTGGACCAACATTTGTTGACTACCTTCTATATTACCCTTTGTGTGCCAGCTCATGTATTCTAAGTTATAAATACAAGTTTAGAAAAGAAAAAAAAAAAAAAAAAAAAAAAAAAAAAAAAGGGAG
>NW_011494838.1:5289832-5296176 GCF_000754665.1 Bison bison bison | reverse complement strand
AAGAAAGAAAGAAAGGGAGTCAAGCTGATGACACAAGGTTTTGGAGAAATTGACTTTGATGTCATCCTCGGTGGCATGATTCAAAATCTCCCTGGATCTCTCAGCATGTGGCCCACACTACTGAATGTTTCAGAGAGTTTTTCCTAATTTGGAGAAATCAAATACTATTTAAACTAGACCCACTTTGAAGTCTCCCAGCAAGCAGGAAATCTGGACTTGATAGATCTCGCTATTAAGAGTCAGTCCGTCTGAGCAATCTGTTTGCCTGCCTTTCTTGCTGTGTTGGTAATTTTGCAAAAACTGCTGAATTTGCTCTTCTCGTCACAGCAGATTGTAGGCAGAGTCAAGGATGTCTGTTGGTTGTCTATCACCCTTTAGGAAGAATCCCCACCCCCTTCTTTCAACTGCTCCCATCCTTCTCACTCTGGACGTTTAGAGGAGAAAAAGTAGTGAAAAATAAAGTAAGTGATTGTGTGTGTTTCATGTGGATGCAGGAAGAAAAATACCCCATGCTCTAGCTACTATCTTTGGTTTCCTGTTCCATATTGAAGAATCTTCAGTCAGAGGGAACTCAGTGGACTGTAAGATGAAAAAAGAGACTGGAGAGGGGAGGGGAAACCTCAAATGACTAAAACTGGGGAAAAAAAGGGAAAGAGAGAGAGTTAAAAAGCAAGGGTGGTGGAGGGGGTGGGGGGTGGTGGTGTGTGTGATAGAGCACAGACAAAGAAAGGAGGAAAAAGTATAGCACAATTCCCAAAAGTGAGACTTAATTTCTGGCTATTTGTTGCCAAGAACACAGCCCCAGGAACTCAGAATCCTTTTGCATTTCTCTTTCCATCTGAATTATTATTGAACTGCTGGGCACAATTAATTGTGAATTACACCCAACAAGCACCTACCATCACCAGCATTGAAGAGAATGTTCACCATATGCCAGATCATAAATGTCTCTTTCCCACAGGGGTGACTTCCTTCCTCAGCAAGAATCTATTCATCCTATTCTTAATGATGCTTGCCCCCATCTTTTTTTTTTTTTTTTTAATAAGGCACTATTTGAAGCAGAGAATGTGGAAAACTACTGCTGTAGTCTTGGGAAGACGTATTAGAATTGCAAGCAGCCTTGACCAATTTGAAAGACAGATTTTCTCTGATATAAAAATATTCCACAATAGGGAAAATTGCAGAGCATTTTGTACCAGTTTACCTAAAAACTCCATGATGAATGCACCTGACCTTATGCAAAATCTGAAAGAGAAAAACCTAAGAATATAAGGTTCACAATATTTAACAATCAGAAAGATAGAATTGGTACTATGAATGTAAACAGGTTACAGGTGTCTTAAAAAGGAAAGGAAGCTTATGCCTTTCAAGTTTAACACATGATTCATATATTAATATTACATTAAAGAGTGTGTTTAATTCAGAGCCCAGTAACTTACATATGTGGCTAGAATTTTGGACAATTTCAAAGTATTTTTAGAAAGATATGGACCCCAGATGGGCTTCCCTTGTGACTCATTGGTAAAGAATTCACCTGAAAAGGTGGGAGGATCCCCTGGAGAAGGCAGTGGCAACCCACTCCAGTATTCTTGCCAGGGAAATTCCACGGGCAGAGGAGCCTGATGGGCTATAGTCCACAGGGTCACAAAAGAGTCTGAAAAGAGTTCATGACTAAACAACAACAATGGACCCCAGATAGAACATTAAGTAAAGTGTTTTGGTTCAAGAACTGAAGAGTCCAATGCTGCTCATTTCTCTCTGTTGTCTCTTTCCCTCCGTCTAAACTTACCTCCTTGGCTCAGCACCATAATCTGCTTAAACCTATGGGCTCTGCCAGGTATAGCCTACTCAACTGCCCTGTCCCAACTCTTCTCCCATCTACAAGTTCAAGTGGCAACTGATCTCAACAATTACATACAGAAAAGAAAGATGGAATTCTACCACCAGTTTCATTTGATCACAATGACCTTGGAGCCTAAGATAAGTAAGCCATACTTCAAACTAATGTGCATAAACGGTGGTATGAATGGGTATAGAGGATTATGGGACAGAAGCTTCGGTTAACAAACTTTCTCCAAAATACCAAGGGACTTGTGCCAAACTCATTTGTCTCAATTGGTGGAAGCACTTAAAGTACACTTATAAGAAATCACAGAAAAGAATAAAGTTAATTTGTCCTTTGTTTGACGCTTCCACAGTCATATCTGTAGGGTATATATAGGAATTCCTGGTCACCAATGTGACCTTCTTTAGTAACTCTGTTCCTCTTAGTCCTAACCATGATTCCTCTTGAAGTATTCCACATTCAAAAGTTCTCAATTGCCTTTACACCTAGCACAGTCCTGATACATCATATGTGTGTGTTAAGTCGCTTCAGTTGTGTCCAACTCTTTGAAACCCTACGGACTGTAGCCTGCCAGGCTCCTCTGTCCATGGAATTCTCCAGGCAAGAATATTGGAGTGAGTTGCCATGCCCACTTCCAGGGAATCTTTCCCACCCAGAGATCAAACCTGCATCTCTTATGTCTCCTGCACTGGTGGGCGGGTTCTTTACCACTGGTGCCACCGTGTGCTTAATAAATACTTGATCAATGAACTAGGTAACTATATCAATGTAATGGAGAATAAACATGTTTTTACCCTTTCTGAGCATAGTATTATAGCAATTCTCATAGCATTATTGCAAATGTTAACTGAGATAATTCTCATAGAATTGCTTACAATCATGACTATATGCTTTTAATTATTTCATTTTAGATATTCAGCTTCCATTCAATTCTTTCTACACCTCTGCTATTCAAAACCCCTGCTTCTTTTATGATGTTGTCCTTTGTTTTGGATCACAGCTGATGTACTTTCTAAAACATAACTGGAAGATTACCTTTGACAGAGAGATTGTGATGGCCAGAGACTGGTAAAAGTAAAGGTTTCCATGTTATGAGATAAATTGTATCCTCCCAGTTGATATGTTGAAATCTTACCACCAGTATTTCAGAATGTGACTGGTTTTGAAGACAGGGTCTTTACAGAAGCAAATAGGTTAAACTGAAGTCAGTAGGGTGGGCCCTAAGCTGACCTAATGCACAGTGTCCTTCCAAAAAGAGGAAATTAAGACACAGACACATACAGAGGGAAGACAGTGTGAAGATCTGGGAGGAGGGTGTCCATCTACAAGCCAAAGAGCAAAGCCTCAGAGGAAACCAACTCTGCCAGCACCTTGATCTTGGACTTCTAGCCTCCAAAATTGTGAGAAAATACATTTCTGTTGTTTAAGCTCTACACCTCCTGCCCCCAATCTGTGGCATTCTGTTATGGCAGCCCTAGCAAACTATAATACCACAAGCCTCCTGGAATGTCTTAGCAGAAAGAGTCAGGTACCTAGATTCAAAATGTGACACTGCTACTGTGTCACTGAGGAGCTTAGAGAACAGTTTCTCAGGACGAAAAAGCTAAAACACCAGACCAACTTAGAACTGGATCCTAGCTTACCCTCATAAATAGCAAAGTGGCTAATCTCTGGAACTTCAGGTCTTCACCTGTAGAAGGAACTTCAGGTCTTCACCAGCAACCTACCTCCTAGACTTGGAGTACTCATAAAAATGCATTTCAAGTGAATTGTGCAATACTAAATAGTATTAAACAGTGGGGAGCAGTGGCACCATTAGTATTATTATCGTTACTTGATCTCTTAATAACTCAGTTTTAGTATTAATACATAGAATACCTTTGACCAACTAGCAGAGTTAGGAATAAAGAATTAAATGCATTAATGCTGATGAAAGAATATTTCTGTCTTTGCCAAAGGTGGAGGGGAGGAGTGATCTGTCCCAAGTGCAGGGCATAAAATGATGTGTCCTTTGTGAAAAATTTAAAAGCAGTAACGCAACTGATTAAAATTTCATCTCCTAAAATGATGTCCATTATGAAATATACTTGGGGTGCATCTCTTTCACCTGCCAGTGTGATATCATAAACTAGAATGAATCAAATCAAAATAAGATTTAAAAAGAAAACTTATGCATTCTTTACACCTTCTGAACACTCTACTAAGTGCTAAGTGCTTTACAAGTTACCTCCTTCATTAGTAGGCCCACCCTATAAAGTGGGTATATAATGGGGAAATAAGGTGCTCAAAAGCACAAGGCAAAACCTGTGTTTGAAGGCGGAGAGCTTGACCCTAGAGCCAGACCCGTTTTATAACAGTCCTGTTCATGATTTAGCAGAGAAGCGTCTTCCTGGACAGTGTGCTGACAAGGAGGAAGCAACTCACGTGTTTAGCTGGACCTTGTCAGTAGCCTGCAAATCTCCAATCTGATCCTGGTGGCCATCATTCTTGATGTGTCCTGTTCATGCTGGCCCAGTGTCTGAATTTCACTCATTTGGTGATTTATGGACCATGTGAGTGTAATTTAGGGTCTTAATGCTCCTAGTCAAGGACCATCAAATGTCTAAAACTGCCAGTGTCCTTCAGGGAGACAGAAGTAGAATTCAGATGTTAGCAGCTTTCGTGCTCTTTAGGTGAAAGGAAAAGTATATTGGATAAAGGATCAACAGAGCTGGGATGCCAACTCTGCAGCTTAGCTGTGTAACTCTGCTTAGGTCAGTTCTTTCCTCCAAACTTTATATAGTAAGAGTTGCCACTCTGGATTTTCTTTCATTTATAAATCAATCTTTTTCTCTGGGCTGTGAGCCCCTACACAACTAAAATACAATCATTTATATAGTATACATGGTATGTCTGTTTATTTGAGGTGCTTAAAACATGGGCAGAGAGGTGTGTAGGCATTAATTGATAGTCTACAAATATTTATTGAATGAATGCACTAATGAATGGAAACAGATTTCTTTTAAGATGAGTGCTTGAACAGGCTTACTAGGATCTGAGTTCAGTTCAGTTCAGTCGCTCAGTCTTGTGTGACTCTTTGCGACCCCATGAATCGCAGCACGCCAGGCCTCCCTGTCCATCACCAACTCCCAGAGTTCACTCAGACTCACATCCATCGAGTCAGTGATGCCATCCAGCCATCTCATCCTCTGTCGTTCCCTTCTGCTCCTGCCCCCAATCCCTCAGTTGCATGTAAATCTGAGTGTACCTATGAATAGTCCTGGAGAACAGCCTCCAAATTTCATCTTATTTTAAGTCTACTAACTAAAAATATGAACATGATTTTGTATTTTGAAATAAGAGGGATGTAGCATGAAGTAAAGAATCCTGTGGCATTAAAATAAGCTTAGCTTAACACAAAAGGCTGCTTCAGAAGTGAGCAATATAATTAATATTTCTCCTAGGAAAGCATGCTTTAGAAAGGAAGTAGGTGTGCTTTTATTTTGCATTCCTGGGGCTTTCAAGATATATATCAGACTCTTGAATCTCAAAGCAACCCTAGAGTTTATCTACTTTGCTTCCTCAGTGTTAAGGAAATAGTGGCTCAGACAGAAGAGACTAGTCAGTGATCAAGCACTTAATTAAGTGCAAGTCTCCTGACTTTTATTCACCACTGTGATTCTTTCTAGGATTTTCTCCAAAAACAGTAGAACTATTTCTTTAATGAAATTTATTACCTACAGAACCCAGATGAAAATTGATACAATGAAATTTTTCTCATCAGAGCAGATCTTGGGGCTCTGGAACTGAAACATATTCCCTAAACCGTGGAGTCTGATGAACATCCTAATTTGAAATCTACTGGGCTAATCCATACTAGCCTTCATAATGCAAAACCAAAATGCAAGTTAGTTAAGATAATTATTAAATGGTGGCTTCTTACAGCAGAGGAAATGAAGGGTGTTCTTAGTCCAAAACTCACCTTTAAAGACACAGACAGAAGATGTCTAGCAGTGTGTCCTTGGTCCCTGCATAAGCTGTCAGAGCAGACAACTGCCTGGATGGATGACGGATGACATTTCTTAGATTCTAACTTACCCTCAGCAATCTTTGGCATGATATATAAAATATTTATTATTTTGGTTCCTGTTTCAGTCTTTTCTTGTGTGCTTATGTAGAGGATGGTGTACCTTATGGGAATTATTCTTGTTCAGAGACGCCACTTACTCGGTCTTCCTAGTCTTGCCACCAGAATGGTGATGGGAAACCCATGCTGGGTCTAGATTCACTGTCCTTTAACAGTTGAGTACTCAGCAAGGAGACCGAGTGGGCCAGACTTCCAGGTAGACCATTCCACCATGATACTGATTTGAATCTGTTTCAATTACACTAGTTGCATTATAGTGGGAAAGGAAACCATTTATTCTAATAGACCACAGGAATATCTTGGTCTTCATGACCAAGATAATCATGATAGTGTGATCACTCACCTAGAGCCAGACATCCTGGAATGTAAAGT
>NW_011494838.1:5289130-5289732 GCF_000754665.1 Bison bison bison | reverse complement strand
GTAAAGTCAGGTGGGCCTTAGAAAGCATCACTACAAACAAAGCTAGTGGAGGTGATGGAATTCCAGTTGAGCTATTCCAAATCCTGAAAGATGATGCTGTGAAAGTGCTGCACTCAATATGCCAGCAAATTTGGAAAACTTAGCAGTGGCCACAGGACTGGAAGAGTTCAGTTTTCATTCCAATCTCAAAGAAAGGCAATGCCAAAGAATGCTCAAACTACCACACAATGGCACTCATCTCACACGCTAGTAAAGTAATACTTAAAATTCTCCAAGCCAGGCCTCAGCAATACTGTGAAATTCAGTGAACCGTGAATTTCCTGATGTTCAAGCTGGTTTTAGAAAAGGCAGAGGAACCAGAAATCAAATTGCCAACATCCTCTGCATCATGGAAAAAGCAAGAGAGTTCCAGAAAAAAATCTATTTCTGCTTTATTGACTATGCCAAAGCCTTTGACTCTGTGAATCACAACAAACTGTGGACAATTCTGAAAGAGATGGGAATACCAGACCACCTGACCTGCCTCTTGAGGAATTTGTATGCAGGTCAGGAAGCAACAGTTAGAACTAGACGTGGAACAACAGACTGGTTCCAAATCTGTC
>NW_011494838.1:5270520-5288834 GCF_000754665.1 Bison bison bison | reverse complement strand
CTTTGCCAACAAAGGTCTGTCTAGTCAAGGCTATGGTATTTCCAGTAGTCAAGTATAGATATGAAAGTTGGACTGTGAAGAAAGCTGAGCACCGAAGAACTGTCACTTTTGAACTGTGGTGTTGGAGAAGACTCTTGAGAGTCTCTTGGACTGCAAGGAGATCCAACCAGTCCATTCTGAAGGAGATCAGCCCTGGGATTTCTTTGGAAGGAATGATGCTAAAGCTGAAACTCCAGTACTTTGGCCATTTCATGCGAAGAGTTGACTCATTGGAAAAGACTCTGATGCTGGGAGGGATTGGGGGCAGGAGGAGAAGGGGACGACAGAGGATGAGATGGCTGGATGGCATCACTGACTCGATGGACGTGAGTTTGAGTGAACTCCAGGAGTTGGTGATGGACAGGGTGGCCTGGCGTGCTGCAATTTGGGGTCACAAAGAGTCAGACACGACTGACTGACTGAACTGAACCACTGAAATGATTTTTTTCAACTATTTTTATTGCCGTCTTATGTGAGCCTGCTAAAAACCCTTTAACAGGGCTTCCTTGTCCTCAGAATAAAACCTAAATTCCTTAGCATGTATTCTAAGGCCCTTTCTGATTTGTTCCCAGCCCACCCATTTACTATTTGTCTCAACTCAATCTCTGACTGAACGTGTTTTCAAGCCACGCCATACAATTTCCTCCTCTACCTTTAAGACAGGAGCTGTCTTTTACCTCCAGGCCTGAGTATGTGCTGTTTTCTCTACTTGACACTTACTTCTTCTTTCCCTACCTCCCTCTGTCCTCTAGTCTTAGCTGAAAGTTCATGTCCCTTAAAAGCCCTTCTCTGACCCCAATAGAGCAGCTCATTTGTACCCTTCCCATCACGTTACTTCACACACTAATGAAAATGCATTGCTTCACTTCTTGTTTTTCTTATTAGGCTGAGATAGAGTAACATGGGGAAAAAAATGATATTGTAATCTTGCTCATGGTAAGCCCATCCAAAAGCCCTGACATGTCAATAAATATGTATATTTTAAAGAGTTAATCAGATACTGAACATGAAGCCCAAGAAAACTGGAGGTATTGACATTCAAAGTCAAGATCAGAAATAAATATCTAGCTGGTAGCTGCAGAAAAAGATCTGAAAAGCCAGCTATTGGTAGCACCTTGCTAAAGCTATAAGATAAAAGAGAAAGTCCTGAATAATGTAGACCAGGGAGTAACAAAGGCTTTCTGTGAAATGGAACCTTAGGCCAAGGATCCAGGGCAGACAATGAAGCTATGGAAACGAGAACTACAACCAAGAGCCTCACTAATATCTGGCTAATTCTACCACATTGCCTTTTTTGTTACCTGGAATTGCTTGTATTTATGCAAGGTGACTGATTTCCAGAGTGGCTTACAGACCTCTCCTGAAATCTGATACGAACTTTCAGGCCTAAGCACAGGGACTGTGTGATGAAGATAAACCAAAGCCCTGCTTTTGGTCCAAATGGGCTCAACAATGGACTCAACTCTGCCTGGGGTGGTCTCCCTTTCCAAGTTTAACAGTGACTGAGGACAGTGTGCTGGCCCTGAATTATAATAAAATTCTTCTCCTGCCAGAAGTCTGAGGGCCACCAAATCCTTCTCTGAATGCTTTGAATTTGAAATCAATCCTTGAGAATGTCATCAATTTAACTTCAATGATTAGCCAGTCTTAATATATACAATTAAGCCACAGAATATATATAATTTATATGTGTATGCATTTTATATACAGAATTTATATATATATAATGTCTTATATGCATAGATTATATAGTTGTATTATTATATCTTTTTTGTATATCCAGCTGAGTTACATTTCCATAAGATGGAAATTTAAGGAAATAATCTGATTAATTTTTGCTTTCATGCATAAACTGAGAATTTTCTTATGTTAATCATGATCTTTCAAATAACAAGTTTCTCTAGACTTTATACTCAATGCTTCCATGATTCTGAACGATATGCTTTCCCTTCTAACAGAAAGTTTATCAAATGACTGATTTTCTTAGTGTTGTGTCTACAAAACCCTCAGTAGCTATTAATCCAAACCTTTTTCCTTTTCGTTTTAAAAACTCATGTTTCTCAAAGGAAAATTCAATCCACTTAATCTTCATTGATTGGCATTTAGTGCAGCAAGATGATGTTTTGTGAGAACTCTGGGTGTCTAACTAGCAGTTTGATCAATTTGTTATGCTTCTTGTCATGCTAATCATATTTTGCACCTGGAAACCATGATTCCCCTGAAGTGTTCTAACTTCATTTAATGCCAGTGCCATCTCTAATTTGACAGTGAAGAAACTGAGGCATGAGCTATTGACTTTCTTAGTTTAGTCGGTGATATTCACAGCTCTGTGCTACTGAAATTCCTTCATGACTAGATTTCATCCTTTCCTTTGAAAGTAAAAAGTGTAATTTTTATCTTTGTAACACCCATATGTTTTGTGACCTTGAAATACTTATTTAGGATCCTGAGCCTTCGTTCTGTCTCCTGTAAAATGGGGGAAATAATATTTACCACAAGGGGCTTTTATAAAAATCTATTAAATTGATTTATGAGAAAGACACTAACATAGTGCCAGGAATATAGTAAATGTTCAAGCCTGAAGATGAGAGTAAAGGAGCAGGAGTGAAGATAGTGCAGACATTCTCTGGGAACTTCCTGAGATAGGGTTCATCTATATCTACCCTGTTAGTCGCTCAGTCAAGTCTGACTCTTTGCAATCCCATGGACTGTAGCCTGACAGACTGCTCTGTCCATGGGATTCTCCAGGCAAGAATATGTGTTCCAAATGAATAAGTGTTATCTGGAGAGTGTTTAAAAGTACAGATGTGTATGGTCCATTAAGTACAACTAACTCAAATCTCAGGTGTGACTCAGGAACCTGCATTTCCCCCTTCTCTCTGGCACATGATGCCTACGTGTACACTTGAAGGACTAGTGTTTAGCTGTCTATAGGCAATGCTGTAAACTTCATTAACTATTCTAAAATCCCATGAACGCGTAAGCAGAGGCTGTTAATTGTGTAGACAGAAGGTCTTAAAGAAGCTGGATGTAACGAGGTGGTGAGGGACACAACTAAAGGAAAAGTTAAAATTCTTCCTGAAGTGTCCCTGGCAGGCAGTCCACAGGGCCAGGAAACATCTCGAGGGACAGGCATTTGTGAATGAGCAGTTTTAAGACTCACTTGGATCCCTGATCCCAAATGTACAGTTTTTTTCTCATTGATGGGGAGGACCGTTGGTTCTGGCACAATATGGGACCCGTACTAACCATCGAAAAGTGAGTAATATAAAGAGGCTGTAGCTCTCCTTCGGCTGTTTGTTTGATTCAGTATAATCCTCCTATTTGCTGTTCTGGCCTAATGTTGGGTCTTATCCATTGTGTTTGGTTTTCTGCCATGTTTTCTTGGCCATGCTCCAAATTCATTCCCTCTTCTTCACAAGGAACTGAGGGGAAAAAAAATATCATTTTTGCTTTTAATACAAAGAACACATATTTCTAGATAACTTGCTTTTTTCACATGTAAACTCAGTTGGCTGTCCAAACTAGTTATTCTTTTCTATTTGACTACCAGGAAACTTAGAAAAAATTCATGGAACACATAAACGGATGCCTGGTTCATTAGGGTCTAGTGCTTATTTTCATTTCTTGTTTGTTCATTCAATCATACATGCTCTATTATAGTTTTATATGTCTTTGAATGAAACTTTAAGGAGCCTTTCTTTTACAATAACAGTGTACAATACCCATATGAATAAGGTGTTAAATCCTCACCTTGTATACTAATTTGTACAATTGAACCCTTATCTAATGTCCTGAGTCATATAAGCAAAGTATATAATTCCCAAATCCAAACTTAGATGGTCTTGTTTCGCTTTTGTTAAAAAAATGAATTCAAAGACAGTTTAAGAAAAAAAAAAATCAGAAAATTAGTTGTAAATATAATGGAATGACTTATGTAACCTATGGTCAGTTGCATAGATGAAGCCCCAGGAAGGACTAGTCATGCGGTTCCATGTATACTGGAATCTTTCAGAGAAATTTAACAACACTCATGCCTGTGTCCCATCTGTACACACTGATATTTAATTGGTCTGAGGCATGGTCCAGGTTTTGGAGATTTCAAAATACCCCCAGCTAATTTTAATGGGCAGACAGATAGAAACCATTGAAATAGAGAGCCTGGAAAATCTTTAGGTTCTTTTTTTCTTATTTCATCACTGATTTCTGCTTCATTTTTTTTTTCTCAGTCTGAACAGAAACCTTTTCAGCTCCTTGACTCATATAGTAAAAAATATGGCCACACCTTATTTACCAACTTCTCATGTTATGGGACCAACCCCTAAGAGATCCTTAGTCTCAATTCTACATTCCAGTGACAAAAGATTGGATTGGCCCATCAGAGATCATATCATTATCTCATAGACAACTAAATGCTGGAATTGTGAACAAAGTAAGTGTTCAAACAACGACATTAGTTTCCACGCCTCATGGACTGGAGAAAGGACCAGTTTCCAAAGAAGGTGAGGTTACTATGACCTGGAAACACACACACTAAATGTGTCTGTTATTATACAGGGACCCTGCTTAGTCCCAAGAAACCACCCTGTGGCTGACTGCATTCTTGCTTCTCTAGATATGGAGTCCTATGGGCTCCATCTATCTGTTGGGATGTCTCTAGACATTAGAGTCACAAATTACAAGAATTGAAATGATCATAATAAACATTCACTCAGCACTTACTGAGGACCAAGCAATGCACCAAACATTTTAAGTAGCTATTACTCTAAATCCTCATAAGACTCCTGTGGAGTAGCACTATTATCTCCATTTTATGGATGAGGAAACTGAGTCCCAGATAGAGTAATACCTGGCCAAAGACCTGCAAATTAAAATGGTGGTACAAAGATTTGAAGGAGGGTAACTGAGACTACAGCTGCAGTTGGTAACTGCTTGTAGTGTGGTAGAAACTGCCTCCCCAGGGTAGCTCCAGGGAAACCTAACCGCACCCCAGTGGTAACTGAGTTTCCCTAGTCATCGCAGTCGGAAATGCCCGACTGAGTTCAGTGCAGTGTGTTGGATAAGACCTTTGGTTTAGTCTTTAAGAGCCAATTAATTTACTCAATTTGAAGTATCCAAGGTTGAGATTATAAGCCCCAAATATCAAGGGGTTAATATATTTGAAACCACCTTTGTCAATCCCCATCCACTAAAGCTACGCTTCCTTCCCCATGCTCATTTTACAGAATGAAGGTCCAGAGACCCTGTAAAGCTAAGTGTCTCATCCACAGCGATGGGATATATGATCGGAAGATTCTTGAACTTTAGCAAAAAGGCTTGGTAAATTACCATAAGTACAACTTAGGCACTACACTGTAAAGACAGGTTTTATAATATTTGACTTCAAATGATCACAAACAAGATGCCCCCCCACTCTTGTTATTTGTGGGAACAAACCCCAAGACAGCCCTGTGTGGCTAACACACATCCCTGGAAGAGCTCACACTGAACTCTGTTCCCATTAGCTTGCTCAACTGCAGCACTGCGTTTAGCTGCCTCTTAAAATGTTTGATAATTAAATGCTAATTTGTTGGTGAGCTTTTTCATTTGTTTTACAGTTGTGTCTTATAAATATTTTTATTATTTTCGTTAATAATTAAAATTCTCTAAGCAGTTTCCAAAAAGCACATCTTCATTGAAAAGAAACAGAAATAACAAGAATTGTTACCACTATAGAGTACAGAGATGCTCTTATTTCTCCATCTTATTGTGTTTCAAAGACGTGTTGGAAGAGGCTCTCATGTCTGCATCACATTGGCCTCCTATCTCTGCTTATTGTTCTAAAGTATTGTTATATATGAAGTCACTATGAGGTCACCCCATCAGTCCTCCTGCCTCTAATCAGGAGGAAGATATTGTGTACCTTCCAAAAAGGAAGTGTTCATATCTCTCACTAGCTTTAATTATGGAGCTCTTCTTGTGTCTAACTACAGTGTTTTTTACAATGTTTCCTCAGTAGTGAATACCATGTGAATAATAGCTGTACTGGTCACTTAAATATGGAATCGAGCAACATGGGCAATTTCTCATCTTCTACAGATTACTAAAGATATTGAGATGTTGGGAATGATGTGGTATCATCCACACTGATCATATACTGAAAGCTGTAGCTGTTCTTCATGGAGTGTTTAAGATTTCTTTGTGGATGCCCACAATTAGTGCATTCAAATAACCTAATGATCTCTCCAAAAAATTTACCTTCATTATGCATATTGCACTGTACTGAAAAGTTTGCAACATTCTTTTGCCTACATATTAATAAATAAAACTTGTCGGTCAGGTCTACATTGAGTCTTCATGTCTTAATGGTTACTGATGCTTATGATACCATCTTTTATTCTTTACTTCCTATGACAAAAATTTCTTATTTTCCTTCCAAATCCATCCACTCCATCTTTACAATAATCTAATTCAAGTTGGACCAAAGGCCAGCCAGCAAGAGGCTCCATTTTATAGTGGCTTACAGCTGGGTGTGGCCATGAAACTAAGGTATTGGTGATGGAATGTGTAGGCGAGAGAGATGGGGGGTGGGGGTGACTTTTGTCTCAGTTGATTTAAATGAAAATAGCTGATCTTGACTTCACATATTTCCTTTCCTGTCGGGTGGAAAATGAATGAACTTGTGACCCAAGTCCAAACGTATAGGCAAGAGCAACAGTAACTCAGGTTCAGGAGGTGCAAGGAACCTGGGTCTTTGTTTAACTTCATAGAATAGAGTCACTTCCTAGCCTGAAATGCTTGTCTGACAATGATATTCGATAGCTTCCACGTTCTTAATGCCTTTTCAAAAGTTTTTGGTTCCTTTCTTGAAGCACACATTTATCTTAAATAATGCACTCTTTCAGATCTGATAAAACAGTATTTTTACCTCTTCAAGTAATCTGATTCTTACGCTAATGATGAAAGTCATTCTTTGTTTATTATCTGTGTTATAGAGATTAGGAAAATAAGGCCCATAGACATTAACTGAGCTGCACACTTCTAGGTAATGTGGTAGATCTTGAAGCTGCAGTTCCTCTGACACAAAGGGCAAAAGGCCTTATTCATATACTGCATAATTTCTACTGTAAGAGACTGGAAGTTGCAGTTATTTGTGGTTCCGAGTAGAAAGTGAGACAATTGTAAGAAATGTAGATATAAAATTGCATGTGGATTCAAAAGTGGAAGAAACTACTAATCGGAGACATTTGGGTAAAGCTCTACAGGGAATATGAACTTTGAACCAAGCCTCAAAAGATGGGACATAGTTGAATAACTACAGTGTGGTGTAGGAAGTGTATTTTCCACAAAGGGAAAACTACAAGCCAAGACAAAAGACAGTTCATTAATGTAGCTGTTTTGGGGAGCTAGCCACAAGTCTTTGGGTGTTCTTGGGCTTTGTAGACAAACGTGGTTTTAAGACCTACCTCCGCAGGATACTAGTCATATGACTTTCAGGAGGATATTAAACTCTCAGTCTTCTGTGGAATGCACGGAATAAAATCTACCTAGAAAATGATCTATAATAATATGCATTTTGTTCACTGGAGAAAAAACCCTTTATTAGTGTGTCTTTTGCGGATTGAAAAAAAGAAAGCATTAGTTGCTCAGTTGTGTCTGACTTTTTGCGACCCCATGGACTGTAGCCTGCCAGACTCCTCTGCTCATGGAATTCTACAGGCAAGGATACTGGCTGTTGCTGCTGCTGCTAAGTCGCTTCAGTCGTGTCCGACTCTGTGCGACCCCAGAGACGGCAGCCCACCGGCTCCCCTGTCCCTGGGATTCTCCAGGCAAGAACACTGGAGTGGGTTGCCATTTCCTTCTCCAATGCATGAAAGTGAAAAGTGAAAGTGAAGCTGCTCAGTCGTGTCTGACTCTTAGCAACCCCATGGACTGCAGCCCAACAGGCTCCTCCATCCATGGGATTTTCCAGGCAAGAGTAGTGGAGTGAGGTGCCATTGCCTTCTCTGAAGTATACTGGAGTGGGTAGTTTTTCCCTTCTCTAGGGGATCTTCCAGACTGAGGGATCGAACCCATGTCTCCTGCCTTGCAGGCAGATTTTTTACCATCTGAGCCACCAGGGAAGCCCTTTTGCTGATTATTACTCAATTAACATGACTAAGCTCTTTCTGTTTCCAAACTCTGGCATGAGTGCCTGCTTCCCCCATCCACTGATTCAGAATTGCCTATAAAGACAGTATTTGCTGTATCTACTTGATACAAAGCAAGGATTCTATAGTGTTATTTTCTTAAAGAATGAATTAATACAAATAAATACATCAAATGATAACATGAACTCAGCTTCCTATATCATCATTTTCATTTTTGCATGTCCAAAGGTAAATCCCCAGTTTCTTCATTCCTTTACATTTTTGCAGTGTCTCTGCTTACATACATTTATTATCATAGACTTTTCAGCTGGCTCAGTGGTGAAGAATCTACCTGTCAGTGCAGGAGGTGAAAGAGACATGGGTTCGATCCCTGCATTGGGAAGATGCCTTGTAGCAGGAAATGGCAATCCATTCCAGTATTGTTGCCTGGAGAATCCAATGGATGACAGAGGAGCCTGGCAGGCTACTGCCCACAGGGTCGCAAAGAGTCAGACATGACAGAGTGACTGAGCACACACAAACAATACATATTATAATTATTATAAATAATTACTAATAATAACAGTTATAGTCATCTGTTCTCTGAATAAATCCAAGAAAATGTTTTCCCCATCCCCGTACTTTGCATGGATGGCAACTGCAGCCATGAAATCAGAAGACGATTGCTTCTTGGCAGGAAAGCTGTGACAAACCTAGACAGTGTGTTAAAAAGCAGAGACATTACTCTGCGGACAAAGGTCCATATAGTCAAGGCTATGGTCCCCAGTGGTCACATACAGTTGTGTCACAGACATGTAAAGAAGGTATGTAGAGAAGATAGAGTGCTGAAGAATTGATGCCTTCAAACTGTGGTGCTGGAGAATACTATTGAGAGTCTTTGGACAGCAAGGAGATCAAACCAGTCAGTCTTGAGGGAAATCAACCCTGAATACTCATTGGAAGGACTGATACTGAAGTTGAAGCTCCAGTATTTTGGTCACCTGATGTGAATAGTCAACACTTTGGGAAAAAGTCCCTGATGCTCGGAGAGATTGAGGGCAGAAGGAGAAGGAGGCATCAGAGGATGAGATGATTGGATGGAATCACTGGTGCAATGGACATGAACTTGGGCAAACCTCAGGAGATGGTGAGGGACAGGCAAGCATGGCGTGTTGCAGTCTGTGAAGTCGCAAAGGGTTAGACACAACTGTGTGACTGAATAACAATACTTTGCATGGGGTCTTCCCCAGTGGCTCAGCAGTAGAAAACCCACCTGCCATGCAGGAGACTCAGTGCAATCCCTGGGTTGGGAAGATCCCCTGGAGGAGGTCATGGGAATCCACTCCAGTATTCTTGCCTAGAGAATCCCACTGGACAGAGGAAGCTGGTGGGCTACAGTCCACAGGGTTGCAAAGAGTTGGACATGACTGAAGTGACTTAACATACACACACACACTTACTATGCATAACACTCCCAAGTGAAAAGAGATTGCAGTTTTCTCTTTGCAAGTTGGGTTTGAAGAGGACCCAGCAGTCCTCTTTACTCGCACAATATTATAGCCATCACTCTTTCCAGCTTCTGTTTTCTGTTGTGTTACCACTAGAATCCTTTGTGGAAGAGAGAGAGCCCAGGTAAAACTTTTCTTTCCTCTAACACTCTCAGCCAGGAGTGAAGTCACACAGCGGCGGGTTGGGTTTGCAGAGGGTCTGATATCAGATGGCCCAGGTGCTTAAACATTCAGCGGGGATAACCCAGCCTAGTGAAATCATTTGCAGTTAACCACCTTGCATCAGCAATAATCCTTTATTATATCATTTGTCAATATTGTTTTTAATATTAGCACAGTATCTCCAGAAAATATATATTTTCCAGTCAGCAGACTGAAAGAAGTAGAGGAAGTTTGTTTTATTTTAGTTTGTTTCCTTCCCAGATTTCTTCTCCCATTTTGACTTTCCAGCAAATCAATGAAAGCAATGATGTTCAATGCAGTTTACCTGCACCTCTTGAGCTCTTCTCGGGAAAACACATAACAGTGCTTCTTAAAATATTTGATTCATGGATTTCCTTGAGAAAAATAAAGCAAATTTCTAAGATGTAGAGCACACAATTTTGAGGTGTTCACTGGTCTCCTTTTCTAAAAGAACTTAACCCCATCTGTTGCCTTGGTCTGACACTGGACAGCTATGTGACCTTGGTTTACGTTCTGATTTTCCGTCTTTAAACTAAAGTGTTTACTGGGAAAAGGAAGAATTTGAACCAAAGGATGTCTAAGGCTTGTTTTAGGGCTGCTATTTTATGAAGCAAGACAAGATAAACTAAATATATGGGGGCTGAACATGTGGTAAATAAATGGTCTGTGGGTCTCAGAAACTCAAAAGAAATTAAATGACATGCCAGGTTAGACCAGGACCTGAGTGTGTAAGCCTTCTTTTCCTCCTCAGTGATGATAATCTGGGCAATGTCTTGGGTTTGAGAAGCTAATGTTTCAGTCTTTCTACAGCCTTTAGCAGGGTTTTCAAAAATCCAACATGTGTCTCTCACATGCCATTCTCTGCATCATCTTCCACTGCTTCTGCCCCAGTTTCTTATATCCCGGCCCTCTCAGAATAGCATGGTCTTGGCTCCATGCTGTCTCACACTTGCCTTTCCTCAAGGCTCTCTCCATGCCATCCTTTTCCTGTAACATCTTACCTGTTGAGCAAAATGTGAACATTTTATTCATGCTGTATATCCTCTGACTTTGCAGATTTCTCACTAATTGTGTGTGTGTGTTAGTTTTGTTTTGCATGGTTTGATCAGCAAAAAAGGCATGCTTTGAATTGTAGAGCCAGTCAAACTAGTGACAATAGAAAAGTCTTACCCACATCTAGAATTTGACTGTGGGAGCTGTATAGAGAATAGCAGGAGAATTTAATGTGGCCAAAGGCTAGATGGGAAGGTAGATGTCTGAGACAGTGTTTGGTGTGGAAAGTCAATACTGAAAAGGGTACAATTGGAATTTACTATTTTTAAGAATATTATCATTTCTTGAATTTCTCTTATAGACAAGATAAAATAATTTTACATAAATTATGAACTCTTTAGAGCCAATGTGCCTGTTTGTATTCTGGTCCTGCTATTTGCTTAGCTCTATGCACTTGGTCAGGTTAATTAACCTCTCTGTGCCTGAGTTGTAAATTAATGCCATGGTGGCTCAGACAGTAAAGAATCTGCCTGCAGTGTGGGACACCTGGGTTCAATCCCTGGATTGGGAAGATCCCCTGGAGGAGGACATGGCAACCCACTCCAGTATTCGTGCCTGGAGAGTCCCATGGACAGAGGAGCCTGTCGAACTGCAGTCAGACATGACTGAACAACTAAGACACACACACAGTAAGGCATATATCATAGGGTAGTTGTAAACACAGAAGGAAACTGGGCTGAAGTAACCCTTTGTCCTGGACTCCATAGAAGGGTGAGCATGTAGGAAGTGCTCAATTCCTCACCATCATAATCACCATCATCATCTGTTGTACTGTTGTTATGCCGGCTTTATGAAATAAGGATGGGCACTACTGTTAGAAGGCAAAGTGGGGCATACTAAAAATTGTAAGAGCTTATTTGAATGGAAAATCTACTGGAATTGGCAGCATCAGACCAGAGTGGCTAGGAGTACTCCTTGATGGAAGTTCAAGGAGAGATGTTTACGGACAAAAGGTGAGAACACAGGAAAGAGATTATTATTATTATTTTAAAAGAGAGATGGTTGGCTACAGCTTAAAGCCTAGTTAGCTGTTTGTGATTGGTTGTGCTTAGGTTTCAATTTTGTGACCTTGAGGCATTTAGAGGCTTAGATTTTGCTTTGATTATTAGGCCACCAGGGCACTAGGGCCTCAGTTCAGTTCAGTCGCTCAGTTGTGTCCCACTCTTTGCGACCCCATGGACTGCAGCGTGCCAGGCTTCCCTGTCTATCACCAACTCCTGGAGCTTGCTCAAACTCATGTCCATCAAGTCAGTGATGTCATCCAACCATCTCATCCTCTGTCATTCCCTTTTCCTCCTGCCTTCAACCTTTCCCAGCATCAGGGTCTTTTCCAATGAAGTCAGTTAATGACTCTCTTCCAATGAGTCAGTTAAGTACTAAGGCTTAACTTGGTTGATTAATAAAATAAAATTTTAAAACTTAACCACTCATTATATTAATTTATTTACTAACTCAAGGGACATGAGTTGGAGCAAACTCCAGGGTATAGAGAAGGACAGGGAAGCCTGGTGTCCTTCAGTCCATGGGGTTGCAGAGTCAGATATGACTGAGCAACTGAACAGATTCAGTGAATAAATGATATGCTTGAGTTTGGTACTGATGAGCAGGTTTAGACACACAATTTTCCAGGAAAGGAAGAGTGTGCATGTTGAGCTTTTGCTTCCTGCTCTTTGCCCAGCAGATCAGGAACACTTAGCATCCTAGAAAGTAAAACCTCAAGAACCTTCTCCCAGTCCAGCACTAGCCTTTCTTCCAGGAGGGAGCCTATAGGATTCACTTCCCCCAGGCTTCAAGCTGAAACCAGCTTCCCAGGTCGGAAACTGGAAACTAAACCCAGCCATTTAGCCCTGAGTTTCTTTTCCTGCTGATCAATTCTGACCTTCTGTTTTGAAGTTTAAAAGCCTCCAAAGCCTCCTTGGACATCAAATAGCTCTTACCAAATGCCATTTGGGCAATTTAAATGCAAATGAATCGGCAGCATTTGGGCTGCTTCCAGTTAACTTGCTTGCACTTTTCCAAACAAAAGAGGAAGCTGAGTCCAAGCAACCCTTTGTCCTGGACTGTGTGGTGTCAGACTGAAACTGCACTGGACGTTTGTTAAAAATAGCAATACGTATTTTACTCAGGCTACTGTAGTAGGTGAAAGAGACTTCATTTCAGGACTGAGCTCAACCACGCTGAAACAAAAGAAAGTCTGCGCTTTTAGCACTGGGTGAGTTAGTGGGAAATTACTGCAGGACTTTGGGTGGAGGTAATTCAAGGCGATTAGTCCATCTGTGTGCGTGTGTGAGTGTCCTTTTTTGAAGTTAGGGTCCTACACTCCCACAGATAGTGAGAGATGGGGAGTTATCTTCCTTAATGAAGGCTTCCCAGGTGGCTCAGTTCAGTTCAGTTCAGTGGCTCAGTCGTGTCTGACTCTTTGCGACCTCATGAACACCAGGCCTCCCTGTCCATTGCCAACTCTCAGAGTCCACCCATTGAGTTAGTGATGCCATCCAACCATCTCATCCTCTGTCATCCCCTTCTCCTCCTGCCCTAAATCTTTCCCAGCATCAGGGTCTTTTCCAATGAGACAGCTTTACTCCAATACTCCAAAGTATTGGAGTTTCAGCTTTAGCATCAGTCCTTCCAATGAACACTTAGGACTGATCTCCTTTAAGATGGACTGGTTGGATCTCCTTGCTGTCCAAGGGACTCTCAAGAGTCTTCTCCAACACTACAGTTGAAAAGCATCAATTATTCAGTGCTCAGCTTTCTTTATAGAATCTGCCTGCTAAGCAGGAGACCTGGGTTTGACTCCTGGGTCAGGAAGATCCTCTGGAGAAGGAAATGGCTACCCACTACAGTATTCTGGCCTTGAGAATCCCATGGAGAGGAGCCTGGTAGGCTATACTCCATGGGGTCTCAAAGAGTTGGACACAATTGAGCAACTGAGCATGTACCCTTGCAGGCTTCCTTAATGATGACATCTTAAAGTCATGGCTCCCAGGTCCTGAGGAAAAAACTTTCCTGGGTCGTAAGATGGCAAGTGGCTGGGAGAAGAGTTACACTGCAGAGGAGCAGAGAAAGAATTTATAATCACAAGTGTTATGAAGTAAATGCTCTAAGAAAACGGAAGGCAGTGGGGCAAACTCTGGAAGAAACCTGTCTAAATTTAGTCCAGTTGAGGGGGATGTTAAGGTTATCTTGATCCGTTGTCTTCAAAGTCATTTAAAAAATAACTTAATTCAAGACATTGGACACTCATGCTCTGAATGTATCCTGCTTTGGTTTCAAAACCATGGAAGTGAGTATTTTCATCCGAGAAAAAAACTCACAGCCGGAAGACACAGAAGCCTGGAGGAAGGAGGGAGAAATTAGATTTCTAGTTTTGTCTTTGCTATTAATTCTGTGGGTGACCTTGACAAATGACATTCATCGTCCAGGGCTTCAGTTTCCTCATCTATAAAATGAAGTTGCTGACCTCTGTGGATCTGAGGGACATTTCGTATTATAAAAGACATTTTGTTTTCTCTGATTATATGACTCTATGAAACTCTGGTGAGGAGAAAAACACTTACTAAAAGATTTCTCTTAAGGCAAAACTATTTCTTTCAAAAACTCTTACATGGATCTTATGAAAGGTTATGAAAAAGAAGGACTGGCATCACCTGAATAGGAGAGGTTAAAACTGAGAGACCCAAATTCCTCTGGGCACAAACATTCCTTTAACAGAGATTTGGTTCCTCTAGGTTTCCTGAGAAAAATTTATCTGGGCCCAGAAATTTGATCATGGTGATGTTTTTTTTTTTAATTAAAGTTTAGTTGGTATACAATATAATTTACAGGTGTACAATATAGTGAGTCACAATTTTTAAAGGCTTTACTCCATTTGAATAATAATTATTATAAAATAGTGGCTGTATTACTCATGTTGTATAATACATCCTTGTAGCTTATTTTATACACAATGGTTTGTACCTCTTGATCTCTTACCTCTAAATTGCTCCCCCCTTTCCCTCTCCCTCTTGTCAATGACTAGTTTGTTCTCTGTCTATGTGTCTAGTATGTGTCTGCTTCTTTTTGGCTATATTCACTAGATTGTTGTACTTTTAAAATTTCACATATAAGTGATGATATACAGTATCACAGTATTTGTCTTTCTCTGACTAATTTCACTTAGTATAATACCCTCCAAGTCCGTCCATGTTGCTGTGAAAGGAAAAATGCATTTGTTTTTGTGACTGAGCAGCATTCCATTAAACATGTAGATGGTATTTGTACAATAAAGGATATGATACATGAATATATTACATCTTCTTTATCCATTCATCAGTTGATGGACACTTGGATTGCTTCCATATGTTGGCAGTTGTAAATAATGCTGCTATGAAACTTGGGGGTGCATGCATCTTTTTGAAATTGTACTTTTGTTTTCTTCAGATATATACCCAGGAGTGGGACTGCTGTGTCATATGGTAGTTCTACTTTTAGTTTTTTGAGAAACTTCCATACAGTTTTCCACAGTGACTGTGCTGAAGGTGATAATGTTAACTAATATCTGTTACTTTGGGAAATGTTCCAGCCTCTAAGTGTTTTACCTACATGAAAGTTGCTCAGTCATGTCTGACTCTTTGTGACCCCATGGACTGCAGAGTCCATGGAATTCTCCAGGCCAGAATACTGGAGTGGGTAGCCTTTCCCTTCTTCAGGGGATCTTCCCAACCCAGGGATCAAACCCAGATCTCCCACATTGCGTGTGGATTCTTTACCAGCTGAGCCACAAGGAAAGCTCAAGAATACTGGAGTGGCTAGCCTATCCTTTCTCCAGGGGATCTTCCCAACCCAGGAATCAAACCGGGGTCTCCTGCATTGCAGGTGGATTCTTCACCAACCAAGCTATGAGGGAAGCCCTATATCTGTATGAACTCATTCAATTCCTAGCATAATCCCTTGCAGTAGATAATGTTTCCTGTTTTGCAGATAAAAAAACTTGCTTAAATTCTCACAACTAGAAAGTGATGACCCTGAGATTCAAGCCCAGGTAGCTTGAGTCCGGGCAGGGACCATACGTGACTTAAGCCTAACGGATAGGTCCCAGGCCAGGGATCACAGAGCCGGAAACCAGGAGGTGATTTCTGTGCAGAGGATTCAGAATGAGCCATTCATTTCAATTTTATTTGTTTAAATGTATTTATCTTTAATTGGAGGATTATTGCTTTACAATATTGTGTTGGTCTCTGCCATACATCAACATGAATCGGTCATAGGCATAAATACATGTCCCCTCCCTCTTGCACCCACCTCCCACCTGCCTTCCCCTCACCCTCTTGGCTGTCACAGAGCACCAGCTTTAGATTCATTCCCTGCATCATGTAGCAGATTCCCACTGGCGATCTGTTTTACACATGGTAGTGTGCATGTTTCAATGCTATTCTCTCAAATCATCCCACCTCTCCTTCCCCACTGTGTTCACATTTGTGTCTCCTTTGCTGCCTTGCATGTAAGATCGTCACTATTATCTTTCTAGATTCTGTATACAATGGAATATTACTTAGCTATAAAAAGGAACACTTTTGA
Source organism: Bison bison bison (assembly GCF_000754665.1). Classification (NCBI taxonomy): domain Eukaryota; kingdom Metazoa; phylum Chordata; class Mammalia; order Artiodactyla; family Bovidae; genus Bison; species Bison bison. Next base: position 5,272,384 of record NW_011494838.1, on the reverse strand, counting down.
GTCCGTTCTAATGAGGTGGATGAACGTAGAGCCTATGTTACAGAGTGAAGTAAGTCAGAAAGAGAAAGACAAATATCGTATATTAACACATATATATGGAATCTATTCCAGATTGTTAAGGAATCTCCATACTGTGCTTCATAGTGGTTGTATCAATTTACAATCCCACCAACAGTACAAGAGGGTTCCCTTTCCTCTACACCCTCTCCAGCATTTATTGTTTGTAGATTTTTTGATGATGACCATTCTGACGGGTGTGAAGTGGTATCTCATTGTAGTTGTGATTTGCATTTCTCTAATAATGAGTGATGTTGAGCATCTTCTCATGTGTTTATTAGCTATCTGTGTGTCTTCTTTGGAGAAATGTCTGTTTAGGTCTTCCGCCCATCTTTTGATTGGGCTGTTTGTTTTCCCCATGCTGAGCTGATGAACTGCTTATATGTTCTGGAGATTAATGCTTTGTCAGTTGTTTCTTTTGTAATCATTTTCTCCCATTTTGAGGGTTGTCTTTTAATCTTGTTTATTGTTTCCTTTGCTGTGCAAAAGCTTTTAAGTTTAATTAAGTCCTATTTGCTTACTTTTGCTTGTATGTCCTTTACTCTAGGAGGTGGGTCAAAGAGGATCTTGCTGTGATATATGTCAAGAGTCTACTGCCTACATTTTCCTCTAAGAGCTTTATAGCTGCTGGCCTTACATTTAAGTCTTTAATCTGTTTTGAGCTTATTTTTCTGTATGGTGTTAGGAAGTGTTCTAGTTTCATTCTTTTACATGTAGCTGTCCAGTTTTCCCTTATTAAAGAGGCTATCTTTTCTCCATTGTATATTCTTGCCTCCTTTGTCAAAGATAAGGTACCCATAGATGTGTGGGTTTATCTGTGGGTTTTCTACCTTGTTCCATTGGTCTATATTTGTGTTTTGTGCCTGTATTACACTTTCTTGGACTGTAGCTTTGTAGTATAGTCTGAGGTCAGGAAAGTTGATTCCTCCAGCTCCCTTTTTCTTTCTCAAGATTTCTTTGGCTATTTAGGGTCTTCTATGTTTCCATACAAATTGTGAAAATTTTTAGTTCTGCTGTGCAAAATACCATTGGCAGTTTGCCTTGAATCTGTAAATTACTTTGGGTAGTATAGTCATTTTCACAATATTGATTCTTCTAATCCAAAACATGGTATATCTCTCCATCTGTTTGTGTCGTCTTTGATTGTGTTATCTGAGAGTGCCATCTTTCATCAGTGTCTTATGGGTTTCTTCATACAGGCCTTTTGTCTGCTTAGGTAGGTGTATTCCTAGGTATTTCATTCTTTTTCATTCATTAATTTTAGCTGAAGTGATTTCTGATGTCCAGTTTTAAGTTCCTCTGTCTTGTTGCTTTCTTTCCCCTCCATTATCCCTAACCTTTCAGGAAAATAACATCAGATCAGATCAGATCAGATCAGTAGCTCAGTCGTGTCCAACTATTTGCAACCCCAAGAATCGCAGCACGCCAGGCCTCCCTGTCCATCACCCACTCCCGGAATTCACTGAGACTCACGCCCATCGAGTCAGTGATGCCATCCAGCCATCTCATCCTCTGTCGTCCCCTTCTCCTCCTGCCCCCAATCCCTCCCAGCATCAGAGTCTTTTCCAATGAGTCAACTCTTCGCATGAGGTGGCCAAAGTACTGGAGTTTCAGCTTTAGCATCATTCCTTCCAAAGAAATCCCAGGGCTGATCTCCTTCAGAATGCACTGGTTGGATCTCCTTGCAGTCCAATGGACTCTCAAGAGTCTTCTCCAACACCACAGTTCAAAAGCATCAATTCTTCAGTGCTCAGCCTTCTTCACAGTCCAACTCTCACATCCATACATGACCACAGGAAAAACCATA
>NW_011494838.1:5259420-5270420 GCF_000754665.1 Bison bison bison | reverse complement strand
CAGGAAAAACCATAGCCTTGACTAGATGAACCTTTGTTGGCAAAGTAATGTCTCTGCTTTTGAATATGCTATCTAGGTTGGTCATAACTTTCCTTCCAAGGAGTAAGCGTCTTTTAATTTCATGGCTGAAGTCACCATCTGCAGTGATTTCGGAGCCCAGAAAAATAAAGTATGACACTGTTTCCACTGTTTTCCCATCTATTTGCCATGAAGTGATGGGACCGGATGCCATGATCTTCGTTTTCTGAATGTTGAGCTTTAAGCCAACTTTTTCACTTTCACCTTCATCAAGAGGCTTTTGAGTTCCTCTTCACTTTCTGCCATAAGGGTGGTGTCATCTGCATATCTGAGGTGATTGATATTTCTCCTGGCAATCTTGATTCCAGCTTGTGTTTCTTCCAGCCCAGCGTTTCTCATGATGTACTCTGCATATAAGTTAAATAAGCAGGGTGACAATATACAGCCTTGATGAACTCCTTTTCCTATTTGGAACCAGTCTGTTGTTCCATGTCCAGTTCTAACTGTTGCTTTTTTACTTGCATACAGATGTCTCAGGAGGCAGGTTATGTGGTCTGGTATTCCCATCTCTTTCAGAATTTTCCACAGTTTATTGTGATCCACACAGTCAAAGGCTTTGGCATAGTCAAAAAAGCAGAAATAGTTGTTTTTCTGGGAATCTCTTGCTTTTTCTATGATTCAGCGGATGTTGACAATTTGATCTCTGGTTCCTCTGCCTTTTCTAAAACCAGCTTGAACATCAGGAAGTTCACAGTTCACATATTGCTGAAGCCTGGCTTGCAGAATTTTGAGCATTATTTTACTAGGTTCCTCAAAGGCATTTGGTCATCAGTGCTGGATAACTGAAGCATTGGAAGCCAGGCTTTTGCATGGACTAAAGCTGAATCAGGACAGAAGAAGAATGAAGTTGAGTGAAGAAGAGCAGGGGGACAGTGAGGCCATGAATATAATGGCAGGAGTATGCAGTCAATGTGAAGAACAGAGGCCATCCAGAGCAGATAAAGTGCAGAAAAGAGTTTGAATTGGAAGGTGACAGGCAGCTCACACATTATTTAGGCACTGACATGGTGACTCAGGAAACACTTAAAACACTTAAAATTATGAGAAGACTCCACAGGAGTCCAGGATGTCTTCCCCAGGAAGAATAGGTGACTTCAGGCTGCTCTGGATTTTGGAATATTTGTGTTATAGGCAACCTCTTTAACCCTGAACTGTGCTGCAAAATCAGCTTTCTGAATCCTCCTGGTCTTCAGAGATCAGTTCACATCTATCGTGCATCACAAAGGTTTTCTTATTCTTCCAGGGGACATTAATCTATGCCTTCTTTGAACACCAAGAAGCACTTAGGGGCTGAACTGCCCCATCTAGCACTTGCACTAATTTTGCATTGTAAATTAACTGCTTTATGTAAGACACCCATTTCTCCCAGCCGGAAAGAGAAACCTTGTCTTGATCTCATTTTTCTTTTGCACGTTATCTGGCACTGGACTGGGCACATGTTTGGGTGCATCAAATTTACTTGCTCATGCAATTATCTATCTAGCATTTCAGCAGAATTCAAATAGCAGTTTACAGAGGTTTTCATAGACTTTTATTGTATTAGGTGGTTTCTACAATCTTAGTGAGGCGAGTTGTGTCCAACTCTTTGCAACCCCATGGACTACACAGTCCATGGAATTCTCCGGGCCAGAATATGGGAGTGGGTAGCCTTTCCCTTCTCCAGGGGATCTTCCCAACTCAGGGATCCAACCCAGGTGCCCTGCATTGCAGGCGGATTCTTTACCAGCTGAGCCACATGGGAAGCCCTCTACAATCTTAACCTTAATGCAATAAAGAATTTGAGGTGCATTTTTGCCTACCTGTGCCAAATTCCATTCTCCCTCTGTCCTCCCAGCAAGACAGATGTATAACGTCTATGATGATTTTTCACATCAAGAGCATGGCTATAGGAAACACATCCTGCTGCAGATCTGCCAGCATTTTGAACTTGAGCACAAGGGAAACACTGAAACACAATCTTTTCTCTATGCAAAGTGTGCTTGGGTTTTGCATAATGCATCGTGCTTCAGGTGCCAAGCTCCAGACACAGGGAGAATTAATAGAATAACTCCAGTAAAGGGCTTTAGACTCCTCAGAGGAAGTTCCCCAGCCTCATTAAAGGTAATATTATTCCAGTTATAGAGTTTAGTTAAAAACAACAAAATAATATTTTCTTGTCTTTATTGCTAATTTCTCCAGGCTTGGCAAAGCAAGCTGTGCTGCGCATTCACAGGCTTCATCACCCTGTGGATTACAGAAATGCACTTCAGAATGGCCTGCACCAGGTTATCCATGAGTGTGAATCATGGGGATGTAAACCCAATAAAGAATTTGAGGCGCGTTTTTGCCTCCCTGTGCCAAATTCCATCCACGTGTTTTCTAAATTTTTTGTGCATATACACTTTGTCTCTCTGCACTTTATTACCTGTGAATATGTTTGTATTTCCTATTGAATTGACAATTTCTTGGGGAGGGTGTGACGGGCAGGCCAATGACCTTATTATTTTGCTCACTGATTTGTTCCTGTTGACTGGCACAGTATCTGGCACATATAGGAATGTCATAAATAATGCATGCATGCATGCACACTTAGCCAATAAAATAGACTGACAGCCTAAAAAACTGAAGGAATCCAGGGAGATCAACCAATCTCATTCTGATAGGAAGAGTCTATGAGTTTACAGGAAGGGTTTTCAAAATATTAATTGAGCTCTTTCAGCTTCCACTCTAATCAGTTTAAATTCATCCCATTGCACATATTTCAATGAAGGGCACCAAAGACCATGCACTGATGGAGATAATCCATGATGATCTGGCTTCCGACTATTTCTTTGATCTTATCTCCTACCAGACTCCCTTCGTAGGCTTATTCATTTCCAGCTACTATTCTTTCCTGCACATTCCAAACACACCAAACACCCTCCCATCTCAGGACATCTGTACCTTCCATGCTATTCATGCTCTTTCTCTTCATGGCGTTACTTGAACGGCCTGCACAAGAGGCCTGTAGGGACCACCTTTTCCACCTAAAACAATATCCCCCTTCATTCCTTCACAAATGTATTTTATTATTCTACGCAGAATGTATCACCAACACTTATCGTATCTTAGCTATTCATTTTTAATGTTTTCATTCTTCCAATCACTACTACAATGTTTGTTTTATGAGAGCAAAGATAGTTTTTGGTTTCCTGTTGCTTCTCCATAACAGGACCTGCAAATATTAGCTATCTGCTGCATGCTTGCTGTGTAGATAGACAGATAAATAAATAAATGAATAAACTCTAACACTGGACATAACCCTGGGCCACGAGTCAAAAGGACTTCTGGTTTGAGGCCCCTCTTTGGTTATTTGTAACCTAGGTCTCAGTCCTTTATTTTAGTTCTCTGAGTTCAGCAGTTAATATCTGCCCAACATTCTTTTAGATATTTTTCTGAATTTTCTCATTCAGTCCTTTCAAAAGCTCTGTTATCCCAATTAAGCTTTTTTTTTAATTTGTAAAATAAGGATAACAAGTATCTTCATTTTAGAAAATAATAAAGGTCAATAGAAGATAAATAAAAAAAGTATTTTTCAAAGGGTAAACCCCTTTATGACTGATAGGTATTCTCATCAGTAAAGCTCTTTCCTCATATTCAGCTTCTATAGTGAAGTTCTTCTGAATTAGGCTTTTTTAATCGCTGCCTCTGAACATACTGTGAACAGACACAAAATATATGCTTGACCTGAATGCTGTATGCTGACCAGTGTTTAACAACTGGATCGCTGTGGGGAAATGCCCTCTTGTAGCATTTGCCAGTTTTCACTGTGTAAATGCTTTTGCCATGCAATTACAGGCTACCAACATGGAGTCACTGCATTGGATATAGTTGTTGACAGTCATCACTCGGCAGCCAGGACAATCTCAATGCACCACTGCTACACAGCCTTGTAATGGGTGTACTTCCCTCCAGCCTCGGCTCCTCTCATTTCTCCATAGTGCAGCTGAGTGGTCTTTCTAAATTGGATTTGAAACCTTCAGGGTTTGACAGTCCTCTCAACCTCAAGTTGAAGATTGAATGCCTTGATGCATCTTGTCTTACGAGACTCTACATGAGTTCATCTTTGCTTCCTTCCTAGCACTGACTCTTATTAAAAAATTATTTATTATTTTTTATTGGAGTGTAATTGCTTTACGATGTTGTGTTAGTTTCTGCTGTACAACAAAGTGAATCAGCTATATGTGTACATATATCCCCTCCCTCTAGAGTCTCCCTCCTGCCCCTGCCCCCATGTCCCACCCCTCTAGGGCATCACAGGGCACTGAGCTGCTCTCCCTGTGCTATACAGCAGCTTCCCATAGCTACTGATTTCACACAGAGTACTGTTCACACGTCAGTGCTGCTATCCCAGTTTGTCATTCCTGCTCCCCCGGCAGCCCCCTCATTATCCACATATCCAACTCTTATCTGAAACATGCTAGTCTGTCTCCTGGCTTCCCTGCTATGGTAAAGAATCTGCCTTCAATGCAGGAGCCACAGGAGACGTGGGTTTGATCCCTGGGTCGGGAAGATCCCCTGGAGGAGGGCATGGGAATCCCACTCCAGTATTCTTGTCTGGGGAATCCCATGGACAGAGGAGCCTGGTGGGCCACAGTCCATAGGGTTACAAAGAGTCAAACATGACTGAAGCAACTTAGCACGCATGCATGCAGGCAATGTGTTTCCACCACTCTTCTTAAAAGACCAGAAGTACAGAGACTATTTCTGTCGTGCTCACCATCATCTCCTCAGGACTCAGCATGGTCCCTGATGCTTGTTAGATGAGTCTATGAATTTAAGATGTTATATTCTGAGCACAAAGTCTTTGGCCTGTTATACTCTGTGACTGTGCATTTGCCCAGTATATGCACACGTCTCCAACTTAGGGTGATTTAACTTGGCAGAGAGCATTATTGAGGTTGCTTTATGTATGGCACATTATTATTCAATTGCATTTCCCCTGTTGGAAAGCTGGCAGGCTGCTCCTCCGTGACAGATGTGCTTGCTTTGGTTGAGTCGCCACCACAAGGCGTATTATCAGTTTTACTAATGTTTGCTCTTTTATACTCCAACAGGTAGCGTGATTCATCCAGTCGGTTCAAGTCAGAAAACTGACGCACACATAAATCTGTATTGCGTGATGCACACAAAATTTCATCCATGGGGAAGGGAGCCACAGAAAACAGGACCACTGCATGCCTGAGGAATACACGCACATAGAAACAAAGATGCAGTTAGCTTATGTGCTCTTGGGCACTCACACTTTGTTCTTGGCCATCTGATTTTATAAGCGTCGGAGGATGGCATGGGCCCTTTATTACTTGTTGCTCTGTGCCAGTTTTCCAGTCTCTGCTAGACTCAGCACCTGAGTCAGCTGAAGATAGTGTTTGCATAAAGATTCCTGGATTCAGAATGCACATACTCTTTTTCAGGACAGTGGGGTTGGAGCCTGGGAATCTGTATTTTTAAAAAGCTCTTGATGTTCCACTGACGATTCTGATGAGAAGCCAGGCTTCAGAGCCCCTATTTTTAGATGATATATACCTAATATGGGCAAAGTAAGAGTGTTTCTACTTCTGCCAACTTGATCGGATTGAAAGTGGTTTTGTGGAGCTCTGGCTTTGCGTTCAGAAAGAATCTGAGACAGCACCATGGAAGATGCCTTGGCTGGTTGGTGATGCTTATAATGAGCTTGCATGGCAGAGTAGTGGTATGTGTGCCATGTAGCTGATGACCCCGATGGAGTCCAGCCACCCAGATTCAGTCCCCTTTACAGTGATGTAAATGGTAACCTCTCAGTGTCTCCTGAGACATGTCCACTGAGAAGAAAGTCACAGTGTTCTAAGAGCAGCAAATTCCACCTTCTTATGGCTCCTTCTCATTTGCACTAAAGCTCTGTTTCTAAAGATTCCATTCACATCAAGTTTTATTCCTTACAAACAGGCAGAACAAGTCTGCCCCTTCTGCTCTCGTTGGCCCTTCAGCTATGATATGGCTGTGATCATAACGCCTCAGTTCACGTCAGCTCTACTTCAGGATAAACAGCCCTATTCTTTTTACGACAAGTCATTGACCCTTTCCCAATGGTGGTCATTTCCCTCTAGACATGCTTCAGTTTGATAGCCTCCCATGATACACGCCCTGCCCAGAACCAGACTTGATTCTCCAGCTCTCGTCTAAGTATCTTTAAAAAAGAATTACCATCACTATCAGTTTATTCATTCTGTCAATTCATGACCTAATTACCACAGCATTTTTAGCAGGTATATCTCACTGCTGATTCAAATTCTGCTTGCTTTTGACAAAATTTGTTTTATTTTTTTCATGTGATTTTCTGTCAGTCCTCTTTCTTACTTCTGCATCAGAGTGTTATATTAAGAGTATCAAAACGTAATGCCTGCAGTTTTTTCTCTTTAAATTTGGTTTTGCTATAGTAGGCCATTCTACACAGCCCAACGGTATCCAGCATACTGATAAAGCCTTCAGGGTTTGAAGCTGTGCAGATCTGAGTCTGAATCTTGACTTTGCTTCTAAGTAGTTAGGTAACTGGGCTTCCCAGGTGACTCAGGGGTAAAGAACCTGCCTGCCAAGCAGCGCAGGTTCAATCCATCCCTGGGTTGGGAAGTTCCCCTGGAGAAGGAAATGACAACCCACTCCAGTATCCTTGCCTGGAAAACCCCATGGACAAAGAAGCCTGGTGGGCTACAGGCAACGGGTTGCAAAAGAGTAAGACATGACTTAGCAACTAAACAACAGCAAGTTATACGATCAGACATGTCTCCTTGAAATCTTCCAATTTTAGTGTTGGTTTGTTTGTTTTCTAAATCACTAAAAAAAAAAAAAACCTAAAATCTGCCTTCTAAGGTATTGGGGTACAATATTCCCAAAGTGCTACAGCTTGGAATATTGTAAAATTCAAGAAGTTAGTTATTATTAATATTTTTCCTACACCAAATTCATTTACTGATTCTCAGAAATTCCTATTACATGTAAAGTCAAGAAAATGTCTTCATTTACATTTTCATTCAACAGTACAACCAAAATGTATTAATTGTCTACCTTATACCAGATACTGTGCTAGACCAGGAGGTGTATCAGTGAATGGGATACAAAAAATTCTTACCGTCCAGTGGGGAAAAATCTAATTATCACTGAGAGTGCTAAATGCCAAGATAAAGACACAGGGGTTTAGGAGACACTCATATATATCTACCTAAATTTTGATAAAGTAAAACACTGATTGGAGTAGGGAGACAGTTTCTCCCATCTCTGCCCCGCTCTTTCTCCTAAGTCTCAGGTCTGGAAGGTTGATGTCTCCATCCATGTTTGGAGTAGGGAGACAGTTTCTCTCATCTCTGCCCTGCTATTTCTCCTAAGTCTCAGATCTGGAAGGTTGATGTCTCCATCCATGTTTGAAAGACCAGTAAAAAATCTGCTGTTTAGGGGATACCTATGAACTGCATGGATTGCAAGCCCCTTGAGGATAGGATGTTTCCTTCTTTCTTTGTATCTCTAGTGTTAAACATGGCAACTGGCATGTAACTGGTCCTCAGTAGATACTGGTCTAATGAATACATCCAACTATGTGCTTCAAGTTCATGGGAGCATGCAAATGGACGTTCACTGACCTCAAGGTTATTCTCAAAGGACTGCACTAAGAAGGAAAAGGATTCGCTGGCAGCATTGTTCTTGTCTGACCCACTCAGTTTTACTTCACTATCCTTTAGTCTCCTGTGAATAATCATGAAAGAGTGAACAGCTAAGATATAATAGTTTAAGTTTGGTTGTTTAGAACAGTTTTCACTCAGGATTTTTAAAGTGCTTTGGGAAAATGTGTGTGTGTGTATGTGTGTCTGTGTGTGTTTAATCACAGCTCTGAACTTGGTCAGCTCCTTTACTGGGGCAGTGGTGACAGATCTCCTCTGCATGTCTGCTAACCCATAATACCTTTCTCGTAAATGAGACCATCCAGACAGGCTGTACTGCCAACTGAACTGCAGTGAGGTGCAATGAAAAGCAGTTTTGTTCATTACAGTTTGAGTCTCCATCTGTCTGGGGTGGTCCCTTATATCTCTCCATCACTGCACTTTGTTTGCTGGCTCTGATGAATAAGTGAGTAGATTAAATTCCTAGGCACAGACAAATACACAGCCTCCCTTGTTTTTTTTTGTTTTTTCTTTCTTTCCCAGAGCTCACCACCTAGGCTGCTTCAGAGACTGAAAGAAACTGAGACTCAGGAGCAGAAGTGAAGCCCTATACACATACAAAGGATGCTTGTCTGTAAATAGTTACTTATTCAAAACCTGAGGGCTAATTATTAAATGGAGCAATAAGAACAGGTGTACAGGATGTGGCCACTGCCCCTCCAATTTCTGACCATCTCAAATGTGGCTTGACTCCTTTATATCAAAGGATGGAAGGATGTGGACTTTAGCAAGCAAAGGATCAGAACCTGGAATTGGATTCAGCTAGTGTGGCAGGCAGTCAATGAGGGAATAAACTTAGCTTCTGGGAACTGTGGATAGCCAACATATCTTGGTGATACAACACCTAAGGAGGCAAGTGTAACAATGTCTTATGTGGGTGCTCCAATCTGTGTTTTTTCCAACACCATCAAGCAATTCTCCACACCAGTTAGATGTCCTATGAAAGGGAAAGTGTTAGTCGCTTAATTGTGTTCAACTCTTCCCGACCCCATGGGCTGTAGCCTGTCAGGCTCCTCTGTCTATGGAATTCTCCAGGCAAGAATACTGGAGTGGGTAGCATTCCCTTCTCAAACTCAATTCTGACTCTGCCGGAAGATAGTGCCAGATCCTGCAAGTTCAGGTCTCAGTCCTATGAGACTGCTCCCCCGCCATCTACAATATCAGACACTGATTACAAGTCCAGGTTTTCACCTGTGCTTCTAACCTATGAGCTAGATCAAAGGTTCCTGTGACCTCTCCTTGGGTTTGATTAATTAGCTACAGTGACTCTCAGAATTCAGAGAAACTTTTGCTGAGTAGATTAATGGTTTATTATAAATAAATACAACTCAGGAACAACCAGATGGAAGAGAAGCACAGGCAAGGTAGGGGAAAAGGGATTTGGAGCATCCACACCCTCTATAAGCGAACCACTCCCTGGACACGTCTATGTGTGCACCAACCCAGACTTTCTCTGAATTGCATTTGGAGGGCACTTTATGGAGGTTTCATTACACAGACATGATTAGAGCAATCATTAGCCATTGGTGATTGATTCATCCTCCAACTCTCTCTTGTCTTTGGAGGTTAGGAGGTTGAGATAAAAATTCAAATTTCTCATCACATGGTTGGTTCTCCTGACAAGTACTCCCCATCCTTAGGTGCTTTCTAAAAATCATCTCATTAACATAAACTTATATGGTTGACAGGGGTTTATTATGACTTTAAAGACAGCTTTTCACTTAGAAGATTTTCAGAGTTTTAGGAGCTCTATGCCAGAAACAGGGATGATGACCAAACATATATTTCTTATTTTAAATCACTGTATCATAGTCACCAAACACAAATATGGCTCTAGGTTGACTACAGGAGATGCCGTAGGCTGACAGAGGACAGAGAAGACGTGTCTCTAAGAAGGAAAATCCCTATCGTCTGGTTTCTGTGACTTAATGTAGCAGATTGAAGAACCTATAAACATTGGTAGTCTCAGACCCAGGAGGTGGGGAAGTTGCTGCAAGTCAGACAGCATGCTAATTCTATAAGATTATTAGAAAAATGAATGAGATTTATAAATATAATTCTCTCTGCCAATATCCAACATAATTCAGTGTTGTCATGAACTAACTTTTAACTCAATAAATTAAGTAGTGCATCTATAAACCTGACAAATGGTTAATTATTAAGAATGCTGATATGAACCATTTATTTGTAATGTACTATACAAAGTTGATATTTAAAGCACGGGTACATATAATAGGATTAATTCATAAACCATAATTTTTCATTGTTTCTTGATTTCTCGGTAGTTCTTGCTCTGGTCTAAGACTTGATTTTTCCACTTAAACCACTGCCTTGCTCTGTGGAACAAGTTGTTTTGCTCATTTTCCAACTACAAAAGCCCATGGAAAGTTCATGGAAGGTTTCTAAAAGTTATCCCAAGGGCTAAAGATGAAACTCTTTGGCATAAATTTCTTTGTCATTTGTTTTCACTTAAAGTAGGATGGTTCAACTTTTATATGTTTAATGTATTAGATTCTGTGTACAATCTCATTAAAAATTTTTTATTCTTTGGGAAGTTGGTAAAATGTCTAATTAGTGACCTCTTTCTTCTCTGCCTTTTTTTAAAAGATAAAAATATATGCATTCAAGTTTGCAAAGCATGATTTGGGAGGCCATATGAACTTCCCAGGCGGTGCAGTGGTGAAGAATCCACTGGCCAACGCAGGAGACAAAAGTTCAATCCCTGGATCAGGAAGGTCCCCTGGAGAAGGAAATGGAAACCCACGCCAGTATTCTTTCCTGGAAAATTCCATAGAGAGAGGAGCCTGGAGGGTTACAGTCCACAGGGTAGCAGAGTCAGACATGAGTAAGCATCTGAGCATGTGGTAGGGAAGAAAGTTAGGAAATAAATTGAGCCTCCAATGAAAATTCCAGAATTTTTATATTATAATAATAGCTAATAGACATGTGGGATTTACCATTAGCTATAATAACAGCTAATAGGTATGTGGGGCTTGAATAGTGTGTCAAATGCTATTCAAAGCACCGAAAATAAACACATATAATTATTACAACAGATGCTACAGAAGATGTTATTAATATTTTCTATTTTACAAGTAAGAGAAGGAAGACAAAGAAGTTAAATATTTTGCCTAAAAGTACATGGTTAATAAGACTCAGAGCTTATGAGTTCAACCCCTGTAGGATACCTTCAGAAGTTTTTTTTTTTTTTTAAAG
>NW_011494838.1:5258928-5259320 GCF_000754665.1 Bison bison bison | reverse complement strand
TATTCCAAAATCCTGAAAGATGATGCTGTGAAAGTGCTGCACTCAATATGCCAGCAAATTTGGAAAACTCAGCAGTGGCCACAGGACTGGAAAAGGTCAGTTTTCATTCCAATCCCAAGAAAGGCAATGCCAAAGAATGCTCAAATTACCACACAATTGCACTCATCTCACACGCTAGTAAAGTAATGCTCAAAGTTCTCCAAGCCAGGCTTCAGCAATACATGAACCGTGAACTTCCAAATGTTCAAGCTCGTTTTAGAAAAGGCAGAGGAACCAGAGATCAAATTGCCAACATCCACTGGATCATGGAAAAAGCAAGAAAGTTCCAGAAAAGCATCTATTTCTGCTTTATTGACTATGCCAAAGCCTTTGATTGTGTGGATCACAATAAA
>NW_011494838.1:5257317-5258828 GCF_000754665.1 Bison bison bison | reverse complement strand
TTTTTTTTTTTTTTTTTGAAGTAACACTGGTTTATAACATTGTATATGTTTCATGTGTACAAAATAATATTTTGACTTCTGTATTCACTGCAGCATTCTCACCACAAAGAATTTAGATTTCATCTGTTACCATACAGTTGACCCCATATACTCATTTCACCCTCCCCCTACTCCTCTTCCACACTGGTAACCACTATTCCCTTCTTTGCATGTGTTTGCCTTTGTTTGCTTTGATTTATCTGTCTATCTATTTATCTGTCTATCTAATATCCATACATGTTATTCTGTCCTGGGTCTCTACTTCAGGAGCAGGAAATTGTCCTGGGCCAGCAGCGGTACATTAACTTTCTTACTATTGTATACTCTATTTACTCATCCACCCATTCATTTGGCAACTAATTTTTGAAGATTTAGTATTTATTACATCACTTAGATGCCTTTCCTCATTCTTTGACATTCATTTAAGTAAATTTGATTAAAAAAAACATTTAATTTAAATGAAAGCCATTGAGTCTCACTGTTTCAATTTTCAAAGACAGATACAAAGCAGTGAGTGAATCCACGTCTTCCGAGGATTTACTTACCTAGAGACATTGCTTTTGAGCAATCCCAATACATACTGTAACCCAAGACTACACTATTAGAGTCTTCTGCTCACAGTTCCCATAGCTTTATTTACTATGTGAGTGGCACTGGAAATCAATGAAAAGGCATATAATCTTTTCAGTTTCTTGAGGGAAACAAAAAGTATTTTTTTTTCATTTATAACAATAAATCTGTATTTGGCACATGGACACCTCATGTGGTTATTCAAACAATCCTCTTTCTCAAAGCTAAATTTACAAAAGCATAGTCTATGTCCTCAGAGAAATCAATTAACCCACTTTTTACAATATGGGTGTCCTTCTGGCTTTCGTATTGGGTACAATCTCATTTTATTATTTTATTAAACCAATAAAAGCATTCCAAGCACTTTCCTGTCAGGGAGCAATAAAAAAGACAGCATCCTGTGTTAGATAAGATCTTTCAATATATATGATCAAAATGCCATGCATTTTGCGATGGTGGAATGTCTTTGTGCATTTTACACATGTGATGTGAATCATTTTAAAAACCATAGTCACAACGCACCAGATGCTAATAAATTTTCAATCTGTTAGGCTTTGTTTTCTGGAGAATGAATTTGATTTGTGATATGAATGTGTTTAGCCACAGAGATTATGGGTGGTCTGATATGCTGAGCTCAATGGGGACTTTTTTTTTAATTTTTACTATCTAATAACCAGTTGAGCTATTCCAAATCCTGAAAGATGATGCTGTGAAAGTGCTGCACTCAATATGCCAGCAAATTTGGAAAACTCAGCAGTGGCCACAGGACTGGAAAAGGTCAGTTTTCATTCCAATCCCAAGAAAGGCAATGCCAAAGAATGCTCAAATTACCACACAATTGCACTCATCTCACACGCTAGTAAAGTAATGCTCAAAGTTCTCCAAGCCAGGCTTCAGCAATA
>NW_011494838.1:5256931-5257164 GCF_000754665.1 Bison bison bison | reverse complement strand
ATGTCCTTTTCATTATAGGGGACTGGAATGCAAAAGTAGGAAGTCAAGAAACACTGGGGTAACAGGCAAATTTGGCCTTGGGGTACGGAATGAAGCAGGGCAAAGGCTAATAGATTTTTGCCAAGAGAATGCACTGGTCATAGCAAATACCGTCTTCCAACAACACAAGAGAAGACTCTACACATGGACATCACCAGATGGTCAACACCAAAATCAGATTGATTATATTCTTT
>NW_011494838.1:5255749-5256321 GCF_000754665.1 Bison bison bison | reverse complement strand
AACCGTGAACTTCCAGATGTTCAAGCTGGTTTTAGAAAAGGCAGAGGAACCAGAGATCAAATTGCCAGCATCCGCTAGATCATGGAAAAAGCAAGAGAGTTCCAGAAAAACATCAATTTTTCCTTTATTGAGTATGCCAAAGCCTTTGATTGTGTGGATCACAATAAACTGTGGAAAATTCTGAAAGAGAAGGGAATACCAGACCACCTGACCTGCCTCTTGAGAAACCTGTATGCCAGTCAGGAAGCAACAGTTAGAACTGGACATGGAACAATAGACTGGTTCCAAATAAGAAAAGGAGAACCTCAAGGCTGTATATTATCACCCTGCTTATTTAACTTATATGCAGAGTACATGATGTGAAATGCTGGGCTGGAAGAAACACAAGCTGGAATCAAGATTGCTGGGAGAAAATATCAATAACCTCGGATATGCAGATGACACCACCCTTATGGCAGAAAGTGAAGAGCAATTAAAAAGCCTCTTGATGAAAGTGAAAGAGGAGAGTGAAAAAGTTGGCTTAAAGCTCAACATTCAGAAAACTAAGATAATTGCATCTGGTCCCATTACTT
>NW_011494838.1:5250221-5255649 GCF_000754665.1 Bison bison bison | reverse complement strand
TCTAGTCAAGGCTATGGTCTTTCCAGTGGTAATGTATGGATGTGAGAGTTGGACTGTGAAGAAAGCTGAGCGCCAAAGAATTAATACTTTTGAACTGTGGTGGTGTTGGAGAAGACTCTTGTGAGTCCCTTGGACTGCAAAAGATCTAACCAGTCCATTCTAAAGGAGATCAGTCCTGGGTGTTCTTTGGAAGGACTGATGCTAAAGCTAAAACTCCAATACTTTGGCCACCTCATGTGAAGAGTTGACTCATTGGAGAAGATTCTGATGCTGGGAGGGATTGGGGCAAGAAAAGAATGGGACGACAGAGGATGAGATGGCCAGATGGCATCACCGACTCAATGGACATGAGTTTGAATGGACTACAGGAGTTGGTGATCGACAGGAAGGCCTGGTGTGCTGCAATTCATGGTGTTGCAAAGAGTCAAACATGATTGAGCAACTGAATAACATTTGCAGAGAATTCCACTTCCTAGGGTATCACGTGTCACTGTGATGGGCTTGTTCATTGTCGTAAGTCCTAGAATGCTCTTTCCAGCTTTGTGATATTTATCAGGAATCTGAATTCTCTTAAGGAGAACAATTGGAGTCTTTAGTCCTGAGCTATCTAGTTTCCTCTCCATTAATTCATTCCTAATTAATGGACTCTTGGCAAATCTTACATTGTACATTCTTTTAGTAACTTCAGGTCTGGTAGCAGATCAGGTAATTCCTGCTATTCAGTTTCACTCCGATCTCCTTATCTTGACCTTGGCTCATATGCTGGTAATGGGCCCATGATTTGGCAAATCCCAATACAATTCTTTTTATGCATAATGAATACAGCCTGGGTTTGAAAGAGTCTCCCAGGCGTGAGCCCTTCAGGGCTGAGGGTTACATCTTGAGATTGGGTGACTAGACATATCTCAGAAGAGCAACCCCAAGACAGAAAGTAAAAGGAAGCTGTAGATAAATGCAGAATCCAGGATCAAGATGCTTACCACGGTACAGAGAGGGATCCAGAATCTACAAGTGAAAAAAAAAAAAAAAGAAAAGTGAGCAAATGGGAATAGAATGCACTCTAGCAAATATCAGGAAATTATAAAAGTAAAAAGATACAACATTAAGGTACCATCCCAAATAGTCTCAGAAACTTTGTTTAAAGACTTAGTGCAGCGCCAGCCAACTTGTATCTCCTCTCCTCCATATGTCATAGTTTTCATGCTAAGAGTATCTCAAATGTCCTAACTGATTTACAACAGTAAGTTTCATCTAATGGTGAGTAAACATCTTTGAAAATGGAAAGTAGAAGAGATTCTTATCATGTAAGGTACACTTATTGAGGACCACTAACATATTTCTTACCTGTATGGATTCTTAAACAGCTAGAGAAAACATACTTGAATTTTATGTACCTGACTCCAAAACTTATGTAGAAGCATACATATTCTTTGTTTATATTACATTTATTTATTTTTATTGAGGTATAGTTGATTTACAGTGCTGTGTTAGTTTCAGAGGTACTGCATAGTCATTCTGTCGTATATATATATGACATCCCTGGGGGCTCAGACTATCAAGCATCTGCCTACCATGAGGGAGACCCAGGTTCAATCCCTGGGTCAGAAAGATCTCCTGGAGAAGGAAATGGCATCCCACTCCAGCACTCTTGCCTGGAAAATCCCGTGGACGGAGGAGCCTGGTGGGCTACTGTCCATGGGGTCGCAAAGAGTCAGACCCAACTGAGTGACTTCACTTTCACTTTATATATAAAATTCTGTTTAGATTTTTCCCCTTATAAGTTATTACAAAATACCGGGTACAATTCTCTGATCTATACAGTAGTTGTTGGTCACCTATTTTATATATGCGAGCGTGCTAAATTGCTTCAAAAGTGTCTGACTCTCTGTGATCCTATGAGCTGTAGCCGCTAGGCCCTGCAGTCCATGGGGATTCTCCAGGCAAGAATACTGGAGCGGGTTGCCGTACCCTCCTCCAGGGGATCTTCTCGACCCAGGAATTGAACCAGCGTCTCTTATGTCTCCTGTATTGGCAGGTGGGTTTTTTACCACTGGTGCCACCTGGATAGCCCATTTTACATATAGTAGTGTGTATATGTTCTGGAGAAGGAAATGGCAACCCACTCCAGTATTCTTCCCTGAAGAATCCTGTGGACAGAGGAGCCTGGAAGGCCACAGTCTGAAGGGTCGCAAGAGTCGGACAAGACTTAGCAACTAAACAAAAACTACTGCTACTACTGCTAGTGTGTGTGCTAATCTCAAACTCCTAATTTATCCCTCTCCCTGCATGTCCCCTTTGGTAACCATTAATTTGTTTTCTATCTGTGGATCTATTCTGTTTCTCTTCTGTAATGAGTTTATTTGCATCTCTCTCTCTCTTTTTTGTTTTTTTGGACCCAAGGATTATCATATTAAGTGCAGGAAGCCAGACAGAAAAAGACAAATATCATATCACATATATATGGAGTCTAAATATATATATATATTTAACAACTTTCAATTAATACACTTATACATGTATGATATTATGCCCTAACTGTATCTCAGATTGCAAGGCACATATTATGACACAGTTCATCAAGTCTGTATCACATTTCATTAGTTTTTTATGAATTAACAGTTATCCTTTTAAGAGACATTTATATCATGTTCATATTACCTTTATTATAAACAATGACACAATGAACATCTTTTGAGCTATGCAAGCTTTAACTAATGGACTCTTTTCTTTGGATATAGTACCAAAAATATATATATTCCTAGCTATTCATAGCAATATTTTTACAGTTTTTGATTTACTGTACAAAATTTTTTCCCCAAAAGATGCCAGAATGTATGCCAGTGCTGGAGTTGTGTATGTGCCAATTTAATTACAACCTCTGTAGCATTAGCTAGCTATATATATACATATCATTTAATTTAACTGGTGAAACAGAGCATCCCACACCTAAATTTTAAGACATAAGAATTTCATAGCACAATGTGGTGTTAGAAGGATTTCTAGAGACAATTTAGCCCAATTCTCTTATTTAAAGTTCATGAAACTGTCCTGGAGAAAGCCAGTGATTTATTCAAGGTTATAGAGTGCATTATTATTGGAGCAGATAATTGAATCCAGGTTTATTGACTCCCTGTTCAGTGGACCTCTACATCAGCACCAAGTCTCTTGGGCTTCGCATGGGTGTAATCACTTTGCATATCAATCCAAGAGCAATACTTATTAGTGTAATTTTTATTTAAATTTATTTATTTTCAATTGGAGGATCATTGCTTTACAATATTGTGTCATTTCTGCCAAACATCAACATGAATAAACCATAGGTATACATATGTCCCCTCAATCTTGAACCTCCCTCCCACCTCCCACCCCATCCACCCCTCTAGATTTATTATTGTTGCAAAACAGATATCTACATGTTTATGTTTCTGCACATCAATCAGAAACATAGTGTTAGACACTGTAGTTGGAATTAATGTCTTTAATTACTTGTTTGTTTTGGCTATTCAAGAAATTGTCCTTCCTAATAGAGACTTAATACTCATTGGAAACATTTTCTCTTTGTCTATTGTATCTATTTTGGATAGAAGGGTGTGCTGGGCAGAATTTTTTGATGGGACCCTCTTGTGCTATTATCATGATTATTTTACCTTGTTGGCAACAGGCCTTTTGCTGATATAATTAAGGTATGAATCTATTGATTTTAAAATAGGGAGATTACCTTACATGGATCTGGTTTAATCACAGGATTCCTTTAAAAGCTACCTTTTTCCAGTCGGTCAAAGAGGCAGAGAGATTGACAGTGTGAGGAGGATTAGATGCATCATTCCATGCCCTGAAAATGAAGATGAACACAGGGAATGACTAGAGGGTTGTCACTTAGAGCTGAAAGTGACCCTTACCTTGAAGCCAGTGAGACAATGGTAACCTTAGTCATCCAGCTTCAAGGAGCCAACAAGCTGAATGAGGTTGGAGGCAGCTTCTTCCCCAGAGACTTCAGAGAAGAGCCCAGCCTGGCAACCACTGGATCTTGGCTTTGAGATATCCTGAGTAGACAACTCAGTGAGCCTGCTGAGACTTCTGACCCACAGAACTGGGTGGTGTTTTATATTTTTACCCAGCAATAGAACATTGATACAGAGGTTAATTCAGGATGACTGTCTTTCTCTGCAGAAGCCCAGGAGGTTAGATACATTTTCCTCTGCCCCAGTACACCCAGGAGCAGACACAGGATTGAAACTCAACTAACCAGGCATTCCTCTTATAATATTGTATTTGACTCCAGGGAGATAGCATTAAACAACAAAATTCAACTGCATAAACTTGAAGATCTAAAAGTGATTCATGAATCAGGCAGCATCCCATCTAAAAACCCAAAGGGTGCTCTGAAGAGCTGTGAAAAATAGACGGTTTGTATGAGAAGAAGTGTGGGGCGGGAGAATCACTAGCCAAATAAAAGAATTGCTTTGGGGCTTCCCTGGTGGTTCAGTGGTGAAGACTCCACCTGCCAATGTAAGAAACACGAGTTTGATCCCTGATATGGGAAGATCCCACATGCCTTGGAGCAACTAAACCTGTGAGCCACATCTGTTGAGCCTGTGCTCTAGAGCCTGGGAACCAAAAATACTGAATCCACATACTGCAACTGCTGAAGCCCGTG
The DNA here is from genome assembly GCF_000754665.1 of Bison bison bison. NCBI lineage: Eukaryota > Metazoa > Chordata > Mammalia > Artiodactyla > Bovidae > Bison > Bison bison. The sequence goes on along the minus strand of NW_011494838.1, from coordinate 5,250,992 downwards.
GGCCCTAGAGACTGTGCTCTGCAACAAGAGAGGCTGCCACAGTGAGAAGCTCTCCCACCACAGCTAGAGAGTAGCCCCTGCTTGCTGCAACTAGAGAAAAGCCTGCACAGGAATGAAGACCCAGCACAGCCCCAAATGAGCAAATGAATAAATAAAAACAAAGCAGTTATTATAATGGACTTTTTTAAGATAGAAGATAGTACACATCAATAATTCTCAAATTTGATTTTCTTTTAGACTAAGTTCAGGCAGGGTAGATTGATTTCTGGGGAAAAACAAAAGCTTCTGTGGGCCAGGTAACAGTTATAGTATAAAAGCACTGAGTAACTGCACAAAGTAACTTTCATAATTAAGATTCAATTTTATTTATTCTGTGAATGATTTAAAAAATGTTTCCTCACAGCATGCTTATTATCATATCATAGAGCTAGACATGAAGGTGAAAGAGGACAGTGAAAAAGTTGGCTTAAAACTCAACATTCAGAAAACAAAGATCATGGCATCTGGTCCCATCACTTCATGGGAAATAGATGGGGAAACAGTGGAAACAGTGTCAGACTTTATTTTTTGGGGCTCCAAAATCACTGCAGATGGTGATTGCAGCCATGAAATTAAAAGACACTTACTCCTTGGAAGAAAAGTTATGACCAACCTGGATAGCATATTGAAAAGCAGAGACATTACTTTGCCAACAAAGGTCCATCTAGTCAAGGCTATGGTTTTTCCAGTGGTCATGTATGGATGTGAGAGTTGGACTGTGAAGAAGGCCTG
>NW_011494838.1:5230800-5250121 GCF_000754665.1 Bison bison bison | reverse complement strand
CTCTTGAGAGTCCCTTGGACTGCAAGGAGATCCAACCAGTGCATTCTGAAGGAGATCAGTCCTGGGATTTCTTTGGAAGGAATGATGCTAAAGCTGAAACTTCAGTACTTTGGCCACCTCATGCGAAGAGCTGACTCATTGGAAAAGACCCTGATGCTGGGAGGGATTGGAGGCAGGAGGAGAAGGGGACAACAGAGGATGAGATGGCTGGATGGCATCACTGACTCGATGGACATGAGTCTCAGTGAACTCCGGGAGTTGGTGATGGACAGGGAGGCCTGGCGTGCTGCGATTCATGGGGTCACAAAGAATCAGACACAACTGAGTGTCTGAACTGAACTGAACTGAGACTTCTTTTACACCCAATTTGGGAAGTGATTGTGGAATCAAAAAGGTTTTATAGAATGTAAACAACCATTTAGACTATAGCAACACTAAGGAGAACAATGTAGGCTACACCAACCGTGGCTCAGATGGTACAGAATATGTTTGCAACGTGGGAGACCTGGGTTTGATCCCTGGGTCAGGAAGATTCCCTGGGGAAGGGAATGGCAACCCACTTTAGTATTCTTGCCTGGAGAACTCCATGGACAGGGGAGCCTGGCAGGCTACCGTCCACGGGGTCACAAAGAGTCAGACACAGCTAAGCAACTAACACACACACATACAACACACAATGAGAGCCTTAGAGATCGCAGCTAGAGTGGCCCCCACTCCCCACAACTAGAGAAAGCCTGTAAGAAGCAATAAAGACCCTGCACAGCCAAAAGTAAACAAAATTATTTTAAAAATTAAAAAGATTAAACCAGGACATCTTTTGTGGGGAAGGGAACCATAGGGTTTTATCACGTAGGTTGCTTCTGCAAGACGGTGGGGACCCATGTGAAAAAGTGCTTCACTGATGCTGACCAAAAAATTCCAGGGTCGTTGATTAAGATTACATTTCTGGGGAAGGTTGAAACTGTAATTAAGTCAGGTTTTATGTCTAGGTTTAATATCATGGGCTTCAGCACGCATGAAGCCATTTGGGGCCTGTATTTTATCCTATTTTATTTTTTTTCATTTTAACAGTAGGAAGAGTAGAAACCAGGAATTATGCTTATAAAATCCTTACAAGACTCTTCCTGATACTAAATAACTTCTGTGCTCCTGCGAGCTAGCCATCTGCAACAGGCTTTGCTCCTGAATGCTAAACCTGGACCTCCAGATATCCATTAGAATGGTAAATTCCTTAATATACTTCCTAGTAATTTCCTTTTGCTTAGACTGTCAAAGAGTTCCTTCCTGTTGCCTGTAAGAAATAAGCCAACTGGTAGAAATGCTAAATAAAACATAAATTATTTTCTAAATCGTTCAGTCACATTCAGCAACCAAACCCATTTCTTTCTAACCTAGTTTGCTTGATGGAGTATTTCATGACCTCACAGTGTCAGTACACATCTCTGTCAGCCCCGTCTAGTTACTTTCTACCCACTGATTTCTGGGGCCAGTGTTGGATGGTCCAAAGCTCAGAGAAATGAGAGTCAGGTGGTCCAAAGCTTAGAGAAATGAGAGTCAGGTATAATGGTAATATTGGAGGTTGAGGGATGGTGACCGAGTCCACGCTTATCATTTTGTTCATTAGATAGAGTCCGAGAAGAGAAACCTTCTTATTCTACGTAACTGTCTCCAACCCCAATAATAAAGGTCTTCTTAAAGTTGCCGATTCTAGTACCTCTATTCCTACTCGTACTGAAGGCATGCAGTGAGGCTGAACCAATCCTATAATTCAATTCTCTAGTCACAGGATTTGATTCACATGGAGTCAAGGCCCAAAGTGGACCAATCAGAATCATTCCCCAGGAGTTTTCCTGATGAAACATATTTATGTATTCATTTATTTCTATTTTTTTAATTGGAGTATAATTGCTTCAAAATGTTGTGTTAGTTTCTGCCGTGTAGCAACATGAGTAAGCTGTAAGCATACATATATCCCCTCCCTCTGAGACGCCCATCGCACCCTCAGGTCATCACAGAGAGCCGGGCTGAGCTTCCTGTGCCATAGGGAGGCCTCCTGCTCGCTCTCTGTTTATGCTTGCAGCGTGTATACATCAATGCTACTCTCTTGGGTCATCCTGCCTTCTTCTCCCACCAAGTCCACAAGTCCATTTTCAAAATCTGCATCTCTGTTCCTGTCCAATGGAGCATATTTAACCTAATTATTTCATTTTCTTTGAAGTGACTGCAAATGGGATTGTTTTACATTTTTGTTTTTATATGTTGTTGTTAGTATATACCAGTGTGACTTACTGTGACTCACTTTTATGTGCTCTGTGACTGTACTAAAGTCATGTATTGTCCTAGCAGTTTTCCACAGGCTCCTTAGACTTTGCAACATAGATCATCATCTGCAAACAAGGACAGTTTCATTTCTTCCTTTTAACTGTGCAGGCCTTTTATTTCTTTTTCATGCCTGATCTCAATGGGTATAATTCCCAGTATCATTAATAAAAAGTCTTGAGAGTTGGCATCCTCTCTTTCATTCCAGTTTTAGAGGGAGAGCATTCAATTTTTTGCCATTATATATGATTGAGATTACTTATTGGAAAAGGAAATGGCAACCCACTCCAGTCGCAAAGTCGGGACACGACTGAGTGACTTCACTTACACTTCACTTATGATTACTTATAGTTGTAGGATGTTTGTAGATGCTCTTTATCAAATTGATAAAGAAATTTTATTTCTAACTTGAGAGATTATTTTTTCTTTTAATTATGAATAAGTATTGACATAAATGAATATTTTTTAACTTAATTCTAGGTTTCTTGCTGAAACTAGAACTTTTCCATGAGTTTCAAGGACACTAATCTCTCCTCTCAATTCTTGCCTGCCCATTTTCCTGGAATAGAGGCTGGATTGTATTTCTAGTACAAAAAGAGGCTGGATTGTACTTCTAGCCTTCAAAAACCAGTTATTGGATTATCTTCAAAGCCCTCAGGACAAAGATGGATAAGGCATGGATCCTGTTTTCAGGGGACTGATAGTTTAATGGGGAAATGAGAATGATATTAGAAGGTATGGTGTAGATAGATGTTGTGAGAAAGAGTATAGTGGTGGGCACAGTACATCCATATAGCTCAAGAATTAGAAGAGCTTTCTCGAAGCATTGGCACTTATATAGAATTTTAAACATAGTGGATCTATCCAGGAAAAAAAAAAAAAAAGGAGAGGAGGAAGATGGCAGGAAGCAGGGGAAGGTATTTTACACATACACAGCTGGCTTTAAGCCTTGCATAACAGATTCGAAAAGGGACATGTAAATGTCTAGGTTGCAGAAAAAAAAAAAAAAAGGTTAAACTAAAAATGAGGAAGTGCTTGATGGCAAGGGATATTCAATAATGAAATCTTGCTATTATTTGAGTTAGAATTAAATAGGTCCTGGAGACTTTTAAAAAGGAAAGAGGTGTCTTTTGAATGCTTTAACTCTAAGCCTATACTAAAAGCAGAGACAGAAACATAATGATAGTCAGTATTTTAACAGCTAAAAGCATTTTCGTGAGCATTATTAGATTGGAGACATCTAAAATTACTGAGCTCTATCCAGTCTTTACACTTCCCCTCTTCACATTCCCACCTTACTGTAATCATGAACTCATTTTCCAGAGAGACAAAAATGTCTTTAGGCAGCAGGTAAGCAACTTGAAAGATTACATTAGAATAAAGGTGAATGAAAGAAGATGATATTTTTCACAAAATGGTGTAACTCAACCTACTAGGAACTATTTGGCCATTTAGTCCTTAGATTATTGGAATTTATTTCCTCAACTTAAATACAGGCATATAAAAAAGGATTTTCTTTACCAGTATTAAAGAAAAATCAGTAATTACCAGCATTAAAGAAAAAAACAAAATGAAATGCACATTGCCAAACCTAATTTCAGTAATTCTACTGAAGAGAATCTTCAAAATAGTAAGTAAATATGAAGCTATACAAAGGCATTATCGTTTGGCTAATATACTGATTGATTGTCCGCCTTGTAGCAGTCCCGGTGCTAAGGACTGTAGGAAGTGTGGATGAAGTTGACCCTGTGGAGTTCCAATAAGGAATTTGAGATGAGAAGTTGGTATTTTATATGAAACACCCAAGAGCAATGTTAATGGAGGGAGGAAAAGGGAGGTAAAAAATGTTTAGTCAGGAAATAAGGAGATGATGAGAGGTTATTTTATTGTAGAGCAAAGAAGCTTGGTTAAATGTATGGGTGAAGCAAAAAAGCATGCTTAGAGAATTCGGTTTGGTTAGAATGTAATGTCTGAGCAAACTGGGAGGTAGTGAAGGACAGGGAAGCCTGGCATGCTGCCGTCCACGGGGTTGCAAAGAGTTGGGCATGACTTAGTGACTGAACAACAACAGTGTGTAGGCAGCATAAATATAGAGGAAAAGTTTTTGGTTCTGCAATTGAAATACACGTTACTGTGCTATAGCGGGCTTTTCAGTATCCTGCTGATCAAATTTGAAAAAGCAGGTTATTCTCCTGTCCTGTGGGCTCCCAAAGATTCAAGTCTTTAATCTCTTGCCTTGGTTATTTCTGATGCAGATATCTGCTTGCCCAGTTGATGACTAGTAAAATTGCTTTCTTTTAATCTTACAGTGCCGATACTTTGAAAAATATATGGTTTAAAAGACCAATTTTACTGTGCAATGCTAACAGCCTGTGTTATCTCCAGGGTCTTTGATTCAGATGAGTCAAAGTTCCAACAATTAGAAGTGCTTTCATTAACCTTGAAGGCCATTTTTGTTGTGTCAAAGTGAAGATGTTTAGTTAAGCATCTTGGGAGGATACCATTTATCAGTCTGCTAGCCTCTTTCAACATTTTTCATAGACATGCCAACCCACATGCAGTCATTTTCTTAGTGATTGACTCATTTTGTATTTTCTTAACAATTAACCCATCAGTCTAGTTTTAAGTATTAGTTCAATATCATTTTTATACTTAAATCATACATACATCTTTTTTAGACTTCTTCAGAAATAGTGGGAGGACTGAGATAAGTGAACCAATTAGATTTCCTCCCAGATACTCAAAAATTTGTGACCAAGGGAGAGTTAAACATTCTGGAAGAAAGCTGAATACAGACACCATGACATAGTAAAAGGCTTATAAAAGCAAAAGCCAGGAGTGAGCCACGGGGCCTGATACAATGTCCATGCATCTTCCAAGGCGTCTTACTCCTAAGACTCTTCACTTGATGGTATTTCCTATTTCCATAAATATACTTCACTTAATAGTTATTTCCTTATTTCCATAAATATTCTTTCCAAAAAACATTGTTCCTTGAAGTAAAATTATACTAAAAATTTAGACTTTATGTCACAAGGTAGGCAATGGGAACTTGGATCCTGGAGATAAGAAAGAAAAAAAAATTATCCTACACATAAGGCATTGAAACAGGCTGGGATGAAGAATACTGTGTCCCAGAAAGAGGAACTAGCTTATGGGAAAGTAGTTCAGGGATGTATAGCCCATGAAAGGGAATCATTGCCTGTGACTAGTTCTGAAGCTGGAAAATCATAGAGCTCCAACATCAGAGTGCACCTCATTTTTCATGCAAAAAGAGTCTATAGAGAGTAATGTAGAAGCAGAGAAGCCAGGGGAGAGGGAGAGACATGGATCAAAAGTGGAGAAAAGGAAACCAAACCATGACAAGAGCAAGAGTGACTCAGGTTCTTAAAGAGAAGAGACAGGAGCCTCAGCTCCAAAGGGTTGTCCTCACTACATTATTGACTCTCTTTGGATAAGCTTAAGAGTTCTGCCGGCTCAACCCCATTCCTCCACCCGCCTCATCGTGTGCGCACACACACACACACACACACACCAATTACTTGTACTTCAAATAAATGGTTGTTTCTTCTGACCACAACACCACACCACTACTTAAGTAAACCTGGGCTGAACCTATGTGAGCCCATTTAGGGTTACATATCATGCTAAGAGTTTGGACTTTACCCTGTAAGCAGGCTTCCAGGCTTGTGTTCACTTTTACCCAATATTTTATTATTAAAATATTAAAGCACACAGTACATGTCAAAGAATTTTAAGTATTAATAAATACCTATATACTTACTACCCAGATTGTATCACTAACATTTTACTTGCTTTAGCACGTATCTGTCTATCCCTTACTTTGTCAACAAAGTTCATGGAGTCAAAGCTATGGTTTTTCCAGTAATTGTGTATGGATGTGAGAGTTGGACCACAAAGAAGGCTGAGCGCTGAAGAATTGATGATTTTGAACTGTGATCCTGGAGAAGACTCTTGAGAGTCACTTGGGCTGCAAGGAGATCAAACCAGTCCATCCTAAAGGAAATCAGTCTTGAATATTCATTGGAAGGACTGATGGGGAAGCTGGAACTCCAATACTTTGGCCACCTGATGTGAAGAACTGACTCACTGGAACAGACCCTGATGCTGGGAAAGATTGAAGGAGGGAGGAGAAGGGGACAACAGAGGATGAGAATGTTGGATGGCATTACCGACTCAATGAACATGAATTTGAGAAACTCCAGGAGATATGAAAGACAGGGAAGCCCGGTGTGCTGCAGACCATGGTCACAAAGGGTCAGATGTGACTGAGCGACTGAACAACAAGTTCTAGTAGCTTCTTTATGAATTGACATCTTAAAAATAGAGCTTTTCAATCCATAACATATGGTGTGTTTCCACTTACTTAAGTGTTTAAAAATTTCCCAGCAGAGTTGTATGGATTTCAACATATAGGTCTTACATAACTCTTATCGTAAGTTGTCTTAATTTTTCAATAAAAATCATCTTGTAAATATAATTGTTTTATCACAATTTCCATTTTTTTCCTGCTAGCATGTAAAAATACAGTTGATTTTTGGATTACTTTTTTATCCTGAAAGCTTCATGACTGACATTAATTCCAATAGATATTTTTTCATTTATTCCTTAGGATTTTCCATGCTCATAATCATTCATCTACCTATGCAAATTTGAAACAATGAAGTATCTATCATTTTTTCTACCCTCAATAGAAATACATCACTGGAAAGAATAAAGCAGAGAGGAATTTAAGAAATGAAATCCAGAATCATTGGAGAGATATTCAAGTTCATTCTTTTTTCTCTTTAATTTTGGATTGAATAATGGTATAGAAAATCCAGAATGATGAACAAAAATTCAGTGATCTCTTCCCTCTTCATCTAAATAATCAGACCTCTTATTTATATCTTATAAATTAATAAAGGGAGAGACATTGCATGTTTCAAAGCCCCTTCTCGCTTTCATTCCTGAACTCCTGAATTCCTGAAAGCCAGTCATGTTCCTAGACTTCCCTTTCCAGAAATTCTGGCTATATAAATCTTGGGTAAATAGTTTTATTTTCCATTTAATGAAATTTCTCCCTGATATGACAGCAAGAAAAAGTGGACTACATGAGAGTCAATTCCTAGGCAGGTTGATAAGAAGTCCAGGGTCCCCAGAGGAGGAGAAAACGGTCCGGGGCTCTTGAAGCAGAGATGGGGGTCTCGAATTCTCAAGGGGGAGAAAAAGACAAACATCTTTTTTTTTTTTCCTCTACATTCCTTAGTCTTAGTCACATAAGACTTTTTTCCTTTAAGCCTGGAAATGATGATTACACAGCAAACAAGTCAGTTTAAGCTCCGTACTAAGGATTATATAACAACATGTATCCTGCTTGAGGACAGTTTCGTCTTCCTGAAAACCTTCTGGCTAATCCTGTTATCTTAAAATGTAAATTATGGGAGTGGGTCTAGTAAGACCTTTACAACCTTGAAACAGTCTTTCGATTTATTGGAGTAACTAATTAAAGATTTACCTGACTCCCTTGCTTAGACTAGCCAGGGGGGCACTCTCCATCCCCTTTCTGATGTCTGTGTTAGAAGCGTCCTCTGTCCCTTTTTCACTTTAATAAAACTCTGCTGCACAAAAGCTCTTGAGTGATCAAGCCTGGTCCCTGGTCCCCAAGCTAAATCTTCTTCTTTGGAGATGACGGATCAGACATTGTTCACCGTAAGCTATCATATAGACATGGAAAATATAACAACCACCCACCAGGTGCCGTGGAGTTTAAAAATGACAACATCAGAGGAGCTCAGTTAGCAGAGGCCAGTTGCCTGGTCACACAAGTCCCCAGGGGGTGCACTTCTTTGTAGATCCAAACCCATTCAAGGACTGTCCCTTGGCTTGCCTGTCTCACATATCATTGTTAAAAGTGTTTCAGAGTTTATCAAATTCAGGAATGCTGGTTCACACTAACGAAGCTCTCAGGAGGCTGATGAATAAAGCCAGAATAACAATGTACTAATTTACAGCGAGAAATATAAATCTAACGTAGATTGAGTTTTATGTCAGCCTGGGCAGTGCGTTCTTTCTCTATAGACCAGATAAGTGGGAATATAAATTAGAAGAAAGTATGCCTGATCAGCACAGGATTGACACAAGGCAGATGAGTTTATATGATGCAAATACTTAATTGCTTCAGCTTAATAGACCCTGATGTATCCATCCCCACAATAGGCATACTCCAGCAACTAGAACCTGACAGGTGATATTTTTAGGCCAGAAAATGTTCTTTCCTGGGCAGAGCAAGTCTAATGACTGCTCTGTACTTGCATTGAAGAACACTTCCAACCTATTTTTACACATCTTTCTGTAGTTAGGTTTTTACCTTCCATTAGATTACTGAGCTGATGTAGAACAATTCTGTATTTTTAAAGTTACTTGGCAATTTTTTACTTATACCCATCATGAGTTGATTTCATGGACTATATTTTAGCAAGAAATTTTATCTACCTTATTTTAAAATTCTGATTTCCTTTGGAATGTTCTGATTCGTGTCCAACTGGAAGCAAGACACCATCCTTAATATATTAAACCTTCAGAATAATCCTGAGACGTAAACATTATTATCATGTTTTCTTTTTTAGAGCTGTGAAAACTAAGAAATAGAGAATTTAGGTGATTTTACCATTTTTCAGTTGGCAAATATATATTAAGCATCAACCATGTGCCAGGCGTGGAGGAAAATGATATGATAATTAACAATCTATTCATAACGTCTATCTCACAGTAACATGTTGTTGTTCAGTCACTAAGTCATGTCTAACTCTGCAGCCCCATAAACTGTAGCACGCTAGTCTTCCCTGTCCTTCACTATCTCCTGGAGCTTGCTCAAACTCATGCCCATTGAGTCGGTGATGCCATCCAACCATCTCATCCTCTGTTAGTATAATGAGACTTAAACAATAGCATGATGGACTTTAAACATGTGAGACATTTCCCAACTCCATTAGGCTGAGTCAGTGCCGGGGGTCTTTTTTCCATTTGAAGCTCATTTTATTCAATGACTTAATGAATGAGTGAATGAATGAATGAGCGGGCACTATTTTTTAGCGTTGCTTCTTTCTATAAATAAAGCAAAAGCAAAGTTGAATAAGTGTGTTCACACTTTTAGAGATTTCAGACTAGGGTCCCGATCATTGCAACTTTTAATGAATTCCAACAGTTTTTCCAGCATTGTGCAGAATACAGAGGAGACGTGACCCAGGCTAACAGACATGCCATCAAACTGGGACAAAGGCCATCAGGATAACAGAAGGAGAAGGTGAATAACTTGCTCCAAGAGGAAACAGCTGGAGCTGGTTTCTAAATGCTAAATAGTTTTGAGTTTCTCTTTGATTCAAGAAAGCCGATTCCTCACAACTTAAACTTTGAGATACGTTCTTAACATTGACAAGACCCCCAAACTGAGCTGGGAACATCCTGTGGAGAGGTTTCCTTGGGTGATTTTCTTAACGCCTCTCTTCTGTATCAGTTCAGCGATGTAATAGAAATGGTCTTCGTCTGAGATTTTCTTCTCAGATCCTAGCACAATGCTAGAGGGGCAAAGGTCTTACAACATATAAAGGGAAAATATAAGTAAGATGTTTCAGCTTAAAACAACATAAAATAGTCCATTTATTTTGTTCTTAACACAGACTAAATACTGTGATAAGCATGGACTTATTTTAACATGAAGTCGCCATGGGTGAATGTGGTTATCATCATCCACGTATTATAGGTAAAGACACAGAGGTCCAGAGAACAACAGTGATTTACCCAAATCTAGTGAGATCTGAGCAAGAATTTAAACTTAGTCATGAAAAGTTCTAAAAGCCCAAAGATGTCACCATTCCCCACACTGTCCCTTTCAGTTAAGGGCTTGTAGGCCACATCTGCCACAAAATCTTCCATTCTGGCCCTAGCCTAATTTAATTGTCCCTTTTTTCAGTATCTCCTATAATATCTCTTTTGACTCTATCAGAGCTTTAAACATTTAGTATTGTTTTAGGTATCAAAAAAATGTGTTTCTGTGCTAGATTCTCCTCTTCTTAAATGCAAGAATAATGTCTACATTTGTTCTTTCCACCAACATTTCATGAGACATGATTTAAAACAAACTTTAGCAAGCATTCATTGAATTGATGGTCATTTGAGTGCCCGAACAGGACTGAGTCCTGTACAAGCTAATGTGAAAACATCACAGGCTGTCTGTTTAATGAATTTTGCTAAGACCATGAACCAATCAGAGATGTTCTAATTTATAAGCAGGAAAACCTTTCCAATCTCTATTATGAGTAAAGAACAAGAGCAATTTACTGCGCATCTATTATGCTCCCATTATTTTGTTATACATTATGGGAGGATATAGTTCTTCTTTTAAAACAGTCTTATGGAAAAGAGCAGAAAACCACACCACTTGATGAATAGAAATGTTTAACTTCCTATCTTCAGGGCCTATCAAACTATCTGTTGCAGACAAATCCTTATTATGTGTTTGCTGAATCAAATAAAAAAACAGAGTGACCTCAGAAAGATAGCCAAATAAGATGTCCTTTACTCATATTCCCCCATCTAAAACAGTAATTTGGCATCCATCAACAGACAGAAGTACCTTTGTGGGAGTTTTGGGATTCAGGTAGGAAGCTGTGAAACTTCAGTGCAATCCAAGACCAAGGTAAGCAATTTTGAGAAGGCACCCAGGAAGCTGACTCACTGACCATGGTCCCAACTTGAGGCACGGAAACAACTGCATACCCTTGAAGACTCAACTACAACCCCATTTGGCTTTGGCCATCTCTCCAGCACCATATGTCAAGGGACCCAGCAGAAATCATCCCTATCCATTTATTAGCTAACAGGCATACAGACTGTGGTCCTGGCTGTGGACCCTGATGTGACCTTTGAACTGCCCCACCCTCTCTTTGCCACAGTCCAAAAGCCCCTGGAGATAAGCCCACCAAACTCTGTCAGATTGTAGATTCTGAAAGGACCCTGTAACTGGGTTCCACTCCTATCAAAGCCGCAGCGCAGCAGCAGACCTGCCAGTCCAGGACCAAGCAGGAGACCTTCCAGCCTGCACTCCAGAAGAGTTTGAACAATCCCTATACTTGGCTCCAGTCTCCTAGCACAGTCCACAGATCGGTACTGTGACCCAGGCAACTAGAGGGAGACAGTCCATCTACACCTTTGGAGATCTTGAAGGGCCTTATACTGAGCTCCAGCAGTATATGACTTCCCAGACAGTCTGTGAGCAGTCCTACCCGTACCAGAACCAGGCAGGGGACACACACATATGTGTCTCAGGAGATTCTGTCACTGCTCTATCATCAGCTGCATCCTTAGAGCCATGGACAAGGACCAGATCAGTCTGTCCAGGGACCTGATAACAACACACCCATCTATGCTCCAGAGCTAGGTTTGCAGACTTCAATCTTAGAACTCAGCTGTGGACCCTGAAGCAGACACTTGTCCCAGTGCTACCCTATGGGGCAAGGTAGCAGGAGGCAGTCCCTTCACCCAGAGACAGACAGGATCCACTCCACTCGAGCCTCTGGTTACAGGTGTGACATCTGCAGACCCCACTGCAGATCTAGTGACAGGACAACTGCAGTTCTGGGTGTAATCCCATCAGCTGGGGAGTAGACAGGAGAATGTCTTTACCTGCTAAAACTAGTCTTTAAAGACTAGAAGATATGTTTGAATATAGATGCAAAAAAGTCCTGGAGCTGAAGAATACAGGGATAGAACTGAAAAAAATATATATATGCAATCATGATGTACAATTTAAAAAGCTTAACTTTACATAATATGCCAATCATATCTCAATAAAATTGGATAAAGACAAAGTATAGGTCATGAACTGTACACCATCAAAGCTTGATTCCATGTCTTTTAAAAAATCTGTGTAAGCTAGATTTTCTTAGGTTGCAACAGACAGAAAATTCAGCTCAATCTTCTGCTGGAAGCAGTCCTTATTGTCTCCCAAATCGCATCTCAATTAATCTACTTTACACCTCTTAAATCCAGAGGGTCTTCATTTGACTTGGAAGGTCCTAGTTTCCTGGAACCAGTTTTCGTTTCAGAGGACCAGTGTCTTCAAAAGAATTAACATGTAAGAACCAGGACTGTATGAGAAAGTCAGCTGACATAAAACTGTCACTCCACAAAACGGGCTGATTAAAAGGAAAGGTCATTAATTCAGATTTTGTTAGAATTCAATCTAAGCTAGAATGAAATTTACATTCCCCTGCCTATGAAGATATGATTTTGTAAGAGGAATAATGTGGTTATATTAGAGAAATAGGTACTTAAAAAATTGACAAGATGTTTTCAATTTTACTTTACCCCTGATTATCATGATGCTACTAGCAATTCATGTATTTTGAATCAGATTCCCTAAAAATCTCTAATAGCCAGAACTTTATTTATCTAGCTATTTATTTATACAGTTTCTGATTCTAAAAAGAACTTGAAGTGGCCAATGTAATTTTTTAGTTCAATTCAACGGAACACCATACGTTTGTAGAGTTCATTACAAATAGCATCTGCTTGTGTACCTCAGTTAACTCACATAGCAGTTACCTGGAGTAGGTAAGAGAGTTTATGGAGCCCATTTCATCAGTGAAAAAATTGAGGCTTATATACTCTTGATGATTGTCTAAACCAGTCTTATAAATGGTCAATGGGGGTGCAGGACAAGGGCCTGGAGAAGATCATAGACTGGAATCATCTCCATTGCACTGGCTGCCACCATAATTACTATGCATGCTAAGTAGCTTCGGTCATGTCGGACTCTTTGCGACCCTATGGACCATAGCCCGCCAGACTCCTCTGTCCATGGCATTCCCCAGGCAATAATACTGGAGTGGGTTGCCATGCCCTCCTCCAGGGGATCCTCCCAACTCAGGGATCAAACCCACATCTTTTGTGTCTCCTGCATTGGCAGGCAGACTCTTTACCACTAGTGCCACCTGGGAAGTTCATAATTACTATACATGGTTGAAAATAAATACATCTGTTTCCAGAACAAAACTGCACCTCTAAATCAGATGCTTCACCAAGCAGAATAGCTTCTCCAAAAGTTAAGACCCCAGCCTTGTGTGTTGAATGTCACTGAATCACAGAGATGAGGCAGGGAACTCCAGCTCAGAATGTTGAGGTATGAGCATCAGTGAAAGGTCAGGCCCAAGTGTGGATATGTTATAATCCTCTCCTCCCCACAAGCCCTGACACTGCTGTTGTCCAGACTCTCTTTATCTCTGCAAGAGGCTATTGCCAACTGCCCTGGATCCAGTGCCTGTCGCTCAAAGTTAACCCTTCCTATTTTCAATGGAGGGCTTGGGTTTTATTTTCCATAAAGATTTAATCAAACCATCTACTCCTTTTTTAACAGCTCTACTATCTCTTGTATTATGTTTCTAGAACATAGTACAAAATTCCTTAGCCAGAATGTAAAATCCTTAAGATCTGGTCCAAAATTAACTCACTTTTCCATGCTGTCCTGCTCTCCAGATTCCAAGTGTTTCTTCAGTTATTCCACACCCCTTCTTCATTGGTTATCTCTTCATATTATGTTCCTTCTGTACCTTGAATATTCTTTCCGTCTATACCACTCTTAACATTTCTTTGCAGCCTTCACTATGCAGTTTAAATGGCATATCCTTCTAGAAAACATCATTGACTCTCCAGGAAACATCATAAGTTACTCGTTGTGTTCATAGAAAAAAAGATACACTCCCACTGATGAAGCATCATTCACCATGTTTACTTTAATCTGTTTATTTGTGTCTCTTACCAAGCAATTTTGCATGAAGAAGACTGAAAACAGTCAGGCATGTCTTCAAAATATGTGTGTAACAGTTTTCCATTCCTTACACAAATGGACAAAGGAAAGAATGTTACATCCAAAAACTGGACAATGATTTAATAAAATCATTCTTTTTACATCCACCCTTGAGATTCTTATCTAGTCTCCTACATTTTAAATCCATTTAAATGTGGATGACTCCTAAATATATACCTCCTGCTTGAATCTCTCCTCTCGATCCAACTCTTTATTTGTGATCTCTACTTAACATGTCCTACTTATATCTCAAATTTAACATGGTCAAAAGTGAAATTTCTAGTATTCCTCCAGCAAGTCCCCCATCTCAGAGGGTATGGATCAGGCAGTGGACATCTCTCATTCTCTTACCATGTCCAAGCCATTGGTAAATCCTGTCACTGATACCTTCAAAATACTAGTTTCTTTCTTACCACCTCCATGGCTATCATACTGATCCAAAACATTTCTCACCTAGATCATTGCAATAGCCTCTTAAAATGTTTTCCCAGCTTCTCCTCCTGTGCTTTTGATCTATTCTCGACATATGAGACATCATTTTAGAATAAAATCCAAATCTTTCACTTCTTTGCTCCAAACCTTCTGAAAACTCCCCATCTCATTTACAGTAAAATCCAAAGTCCTTCTGATGGCCTACCACACCCACAAAATCTGACCATTAATTCCATCTGATATATTCCCAGAATTCCCTCTCTGTTTAACTGACTCAAGCCATGTTGGGTTCCTTTTTGTTACTGAAACATCCCAAGCCTGTTCTTACACACTTTGTGTTTGATATTCCTTCTGCCTACTGTTCTTCCTCTAGATATCTGCATGGCTCACTCCCTCACTTACTCTTTATCTCAAGGCTCTACTTAAATATACCCTCCAAGCTGTGGCCATTCTGCGCTCTTGACCGCTGCATCTGCGTGCACAGTCTCAACTTGGTGTTTCCTATCCTGTTACCTGCTTCAGTTTTCACCTCACCATCTATTATAAACTGTGTCTTTTATCTTATTCATTGCCTTTGTCTCCGCTAGAAACTATGTTTCCCAAAGTCAGGGGGTTTTGTCTGGTTTCTCTCTACATTTCTGGTACTTATAACACTGCTGGGAATGATACAGTTGTCAGAAGAAGAAAAGGAGGAAGAAATGGAGAGAGGGAAAATTATCCATTACTTTACTGTTACGAGGTCATTCATAAGAATGAGGCTGATCTATATTTATGATATGGAAATATTTCCAAAATATATTATTAAAAGAAATCAGATTTCAGAAAGGCATGCATAATATCAGGCCTGCTTTTAAAAATAAATAATTTTACATCAGGTTGTGTATATGTATTATAAAATGAGGGCAGAGAAGGTATATGCCAGGTAACAGTGGGTGTCTCTGAAAGTGGTATGAAATGGCACTTAGCATCTTTGTTTTGCATTTCTGCATAATTTGCATTTAAAATATGTATATATTAAAATTTTAACAGTGGAAATTTGATATTCAGTGATGGTGTAGATCCATATTTTTTGCACTTTGAAAGCTGTTTATAATATATTTGTCATGTCAAGAGCAGTTTAGAGAATAGTAATAACATAAGCGTTAATGTTCAATTTGGAAAACCAAACACTCTGCAAAATTAAATGTATTTTTTTCATTTTTGTTGCCAAAACACATTTGGCCACAAAACCTAACCTGAACTGACATGCGCTTATTTATAGATCTTAGCACCGCATAATGTGAATATTCATAATTTTCACTAATTCTGCCTCAGAACCTGCAGTGATATGTCATATAATGAATAGCCTTTAAATCAACTTTCTAAAGTCTAAACAAATTCTGAAATACATCCAACTGCAAAGTTTTTTGTTTTTTTTAAGGAAGGCATTTTGCAAGTGTTAATATTTTACTGCCCTTACAAAAAAAACTATTATCTTTCCTTTGTATGATTTTGACTATTTTTTTTTAATTCCTCTTTTGCTCAGTTAAATTTTCATTGCTTTCTACAATAAGCTTTTGAGTAATAAGTCTACAATAGATGCTGTGGTAATAAATAAAATTACATGTAAACTAAATTAAATTAGAACTTTAGTTAGAATTGCAAGCATTAAAAAGAAAAGAAAAAAGAAGTTTTAAAATTGAGAAAACTATTGCCCTATTCCAGGTGTGGCTTTGTTGCTATCCAACCCTAAGATTTACTTGACTCTTAGTCTCTAGGTAAAAGAAAGTTAACCTATTAGATTAAAAGACAAGAATGGGTAAATTTTGATGAAATAGGGACACAAGGGCAGACAGATTCCAAGAATATCCTGGGACAGATTCTGCCCCAGGGACAACGTCAATATTGCAGTGGTGACAAGTACACCATCAGGGCTGAATTTATTGAACTTCAGCACAGGGCAGTCATGTTTCCCCCATCCCAACATTTCAGGCTGGTTTCCATTAAAGACAGAAGGGAGTGCTGGCGATATTAATAGAAGAAGCATGTTCTTTTCCTGTTCAGCTATTTAAAGAAATGTTCAGCTGCAAGGTGTGCTGATTTATGCAGCTTATCTTCTGCAACCCAGATAGAGCTCACCGCTCTTCCCTCCCATTACAACCCCTACTTAATGGATCTGTAACTGACTTACATTTTGTGATATGAAATTTACAAGAAAAAGGGTGTATGTTAGAGAAGGTAGGGGGGGAAGATACTGTTATTGTTTCCAGGTGCTTCTGATTATACTTGTGTGGGCTCTGAACAGCCTTAATTGTGTTCTTGGTTATAAATGCATCATAAACAAATTTAGGAGATAATCAGGCAGTCTTAAAGGAGAACTGGGAAATTATTGTCACCAACTAGGTGACCTTAAGGTACAATACAAATTATTGTTTATGGGGATGAGAGACACAACAAGCTATTCCTGAGTGGCTTAGAGTGGCTTAGAGATGTGGCCAGCTGAAATGAAACAGAATTAAACTCCAGAATACAGTGCAGCATGTGGTTTGGGCCTTGGATTTTTAAAGAATGATCTCACAACCATTGCTTGACATCCTTTCCAGCATTCACAGCCTAGTTCAGAAACTGCTTCCTCTTTAAAGCCTTCCCAAATCTCCACCAGTTGGAATTAATTTTCCCTTTCTTTCAATAACTGCTGTTGCTGTTTCCTGCATCTACTAGACTGTTTATTATAATTTTCCCACTTTTGACTGTTTGTGTTTTATGGAGTATCTCAAATGCCAATCATCTGTGTATTTGTTTGAGACATTTTGCCAAATCTGTGTTGTCCATATCTTCTTTACTTAAAATTCTCTTTATAATTCCTGGGCTTCCCTGGTGGTTCAGCTGGTAAAGAATCTTCCTGCAATGCAGGCGACCTGGGTTTGACCCCTGGGTTGGGAAGATCCCCAGGAGAAGGGAGTGGCTATCCACTCCAGTAGTCTGGCCTGGAGAATTCCATGGAATATAGCGTCCATGGGTTCATAAAGAGTAGGATACAACTGAGTGACTTTCACTCTCTTTATATTTGCCAGCTTTCATTTATTTAATTTTTTCTTAGCAGCTTTTAAAAACATTTCTTCTTTAACCTCATCCTAGGCAATAATTTCTATGAAATTAAAATGTAATTACATGCATGCATATATATTTATATATTTGAAAATGTGTCAAAATAAATACAAAATGTTTTAATGTATAGACTCTAATCACTTGGAACGTCATCAGTAATTCACATACTATACATTAAATTCATACCAATATTTGCAAAACCACTGCCCTCTTTTACACCATTAGGTCCTCTGGTAGAGGAACCATTTTTTACACAAGCAATGTGTCCAATAACTTTTGAGACCTAACAAGACAGCATGTAGGGCAGTATAATCTCACTAATCAAGATAAAAGCATTTTAGTGTTATAATATTCTGATATAGCTCTAAAATATAAAAATATTTAAAATCAAAACAAATGCCAAGACTCCACACAAAACAAAATATCAACACTTTTTTTTTCTTTTTATCCCTTCTGTTTTCAAGGTATAGTTTATTTACAATATTATACTAGTCTCAGGCATACAACATACTTATTCAAAAGTTTTGTAGATTGTATTCCATTTATAGTAACTATGAAATATTGACTGTATTCCCTGTGTTGTACAGTATGTCCTTGTGCGGGCTAAGTCACTTCAGTTATGCCCAGCTCTTGGACCATAACCCAAGGCTTCAACCATAGACCACCAGGCTCCTCTGTCCATGGTATTCTCCAGGCAAGAATGCTGGAGTGGGTTGCCGTTTCCTTCTCCAGAGGATCTTCCTGACCCAAGGATTGAACCCACGTCTCTTACATCTCCTGCATTGGCAGGTGGATTTCGTACCACTGTGCTGCCTGGGAATACCCTTGTGGTTTATTTATTTATACACTGTCAGATCAGATCAGATCAGTCGCTCAGTCGTGTCCAACTCTTTGCGACCCCATGAATCACAGCACGCCAGGCCTCCCTGTCTATCACCAACTCCCGGAGTTCACTGAGACTCATGCCCATCGAGTCAGTGATGCCATCCAGCCATCTCATCCTCTGTCGTCCCCTTCTCCTCTTGCCCCCAATCCCTCCCAGCATCAGAGTCTTTTCCAATGAGTCAACTATTCGCATGAGGTGGCTGAAGTACTGGAGTTTCAGCTTTAGCATCATTCCTTCCAAAGAAATCCCAGGGCTGATCTCCTTCAGAATGCACTGGTTGGATCTCCTTGCAGTCCAAGGGACTCTCAAGAGTCTTCTCCAACACCACAGTTCAAAAGGATCAATTCTTCGGAGCTCAGCCTTCTTCACAGTCCAACTCTCACATCCATACATGACCACAGGAAAGACCATAGCCTTGACTAGATGAACCTTTGTTGGCAAAGTAGTGTCTCTGCTTTTTAATATGCTATCTAGGTTGGTCACAACTTTCCTTCCAAGGAGTAAGCGTCTTTTAATTTCATAGCTGCACTCACCATCTGCAGTGATTTTGGAGCCCAGAAAAATAAAGTCTGATGCTGTTTCCACTGTTTCCCCATCTATTTCCCATGAAGTGATGGGACTGGATGCCATGATCTTCATTTTCTGAATGTTGAGCTTTAAGCCAGCTTTTTCACTCTCCACTTTCACTTTCATCAAGAGGCTTTTGAGTTCCTCTTCACTTTCTGCCATAA
>NW_011494838.1:5229833-5230038 GCF_000754665.1 Bison bison bison | reverse complement strand
CAGTCTGAATTTGGCAATAAGGAGTTCATGGTCTGAGCCACAGTCAGCTCCTGGTCTTGTTTTTGCTGACTGTATAGAGCTTCTTCATCTTTGGCTGCAAAGAATATAATCAATCTGATTTTGGTGTTGCCCATCTGGTGATGTCCGTGTGTAGAGTCTTCTCTTGTGTTGTTGGAAGAGGGTGTTTGTTATGACCAGTGCATTT
>NW_011494838.1:5220480-5228841 GCF_000754665.1 Bison bison bison | reverse complement strand
GTTCCAGTCCATTTCAGTTCGCTGATTCCTAGAATGTCGACATTCACTCTTGCCATCTCTTGTTTGACCACTTCCAATTTGCCTTGATTCATGGACCTGACATTCCAGGTTCCTATGCAATATTGCTCTTTACAGCATCGGACCTTGCTTCTATCACCAGTCACATCCACAGCTGGGTATTGTTTTTGCTTTGGCTCCATCCCTTCATTCTTTCTGGAGTTATTTCTCCACTGATCTCCAGTAGCATATTGGGCCCCTACTGACCTGGGGAGTTTCTCTTTCAGTATCCTATCATTTTACCTTTTCATACACTATAGTTTATGAAAAGTGGTTACCAGCACGGAGAGGGAAGGCTGGGACAAGATAAGGACAGAGGATTAAGAGGAAAAAAATATTATGTTCTTTTTATTTTTGAGTCTTTCTGTTTTTTGTCATATTCACTTTTTTTTTATTTTTCAGTCCATAAAACGTTAACATTTTAAGTAAAGACAGCACTGCTGCTGCTGCTCTGCTAAGTCGCTTCAGTCGTGTCCAACTCTGTGCGACCCCATGGAGTGCAGCCTACCAGGCTTCTCTGTCCATGGGATTCTCCAGGCAAGAACACTGGAGTGGGTTGCCATTTCCTTCTCTAATGCATGAAAGTGGAAAGTGAAAGTAAAGTCGCTCAGTTGTGTCCGACTCTTAGCGACCACATGGACTGCAGCCTACCAGGCTCCTCCATCCATGGGATTTTCCAGGCAAGAGTACTGCAGTGGAGTGCCATTGCCTTCTCCAAAGACAGCATTAGGTTATTTATAAACGGACATGATGTTTCCTACCTTAGAGATTTGTTTAGCTAACATATTAAGTGTCTGGTCTGTTTTCCTGTGAAAGCCCATGCTTTTAAACTTTGCTGTATGATTGGGGAAACTTGATTCTTACCACTTCATGTTTTCCTGAGGGAACTTTTCTAGTGGAACACTTCATCTGGCTTCTCCCCAAAGGAGGAGGAGTCATGCTTGAATGATGGGATGGGGAAAGGGATTGCTAGGTATGAGCTCTTGGGAACATCATGTCTCCAGATGGCCCTGTGAGTCACCTGCCCTGCCCTCTGCCCCTCTGCCTGTACCCAGGTGGGCAAGGATAAATCTGGGAGGAAGGTGCTTTACAGGGAAGTTTGACAATGGTATCAAGCCCAGAGCATGTTCTACAATACTTCTTTTACAATAACAAACTTGCGTTTTGATTCCCACCTGTCTACATTCTGAAACTGTTTCTGTTATTTCTGAAGTTAAGGGAAAGAAAGGTATGTTACTGATTTGATAGTGCCTTCCTATTCAAAGTGTTTTACAAACCTCAAAACATTGGAATAAGTGTATATATTGTCATGTTTCATCTTTTTTTTGTAATGTAAGTTCACTGCTATCCTTAATAATTATCTTATATAAAATATGTACAAATGCAGAGCTTAGCGACTAGGAAACAAAAGCCATTTTAGACATGCTGTTTTCCTTTTTCACGCCCTCTCCTCAGCCCTAGCTCTTAATTACCAGTCACATCATATCAAGGAGTTTTCTATCCTTGGCCTCTAGCTGCTGCCTCCATCCCTCTCCCCTTGTGCCCTGGCCCTATTCAAGGAAAACATCAAGTTTAGCATGATAATGTAATTAAGGTCATAGTCTGCCTTCAGTCATCAATGTGCAAACGCTGTATGACTAATGAGATAGTCCTAACAGAGTCTCCTAACCTGTATCCTCCAATGAAGCTGAATAGGCATGGTATCCTCAGCCGCTTTTTGACAAGAATGAAAATCTGTCCTCCCCTTCGGGCTTCTGCAGAGTCAGAAGAGTAAATAGCATCCGTGTGATAATCATGGGCATTTTCAGAACACGGATTTTAAGAAAAATGAACTTCATCCCTCCTGCCTCTTTCTTCAGCTGCACGGCCGTTTCCTTTCTGGAAGCTGCACTGGAGGATCAGGATGGGGATTCGGGCACCAAAAGGATACTGTGGGCTCAGAGGACGTGTAACCATTCATAAAGAATAGAGAGAGCAGATGCGCTGTTCCAGGGTATCTGGGTGGAGGGGAACCAGCCAGAGTCGGGAGACGGGAGCAGAGTTACAGTTCAACTGTGGTTCTGGGCTTGAATTCTCTCCATCTCCTGAAACATAGTCCTGTCTGCTTTCCACAGGGTGTTTTTTAACCTTGTGTGTGTGTGTGTGTGTGTGTGTTTAATTCCTTCTATGGACTGGAGATTAGAGTAATGACCACTTAGTAATGACCTTTAGCTGGCTCATGGCATGCCATAACACAATACCTGAAGTAAGTAGTAAATAAATATTCGTTTTTGTCAACATCTTAAAATCATAGACCTGATCCTTTTGTGACTAATTCTGGGTAACAGGTTTTCTGCTAATTTTCACCCATAAGCCATATCATTGGTCTAATCATAACAATGATGTAACTTCATTCACCCTTTATACTACTGGAGAAAAACAAACTTAAAAACAGTTTCCTCTTCTGCCCTCACCAATATTCCATCTATAAATACTGTGAGTGTAGTATTTTTAAAAATGTGTATCATATCATATTTATCTCTTGCTTACAATCTTTCAAAGCATTTCCAGTGTTCTTAGAAAAAAGCAGACTCTTCCACCTGACACAAGATGTCCTACATGATCCAGCTCCTCAGCTCATGCTGTTTTTCTTCCCTCTTGAGCCTCTAGCCACGCTTGTCTTTCTTTCTGAAACAAGTCACTCACGCATCTCAAGGCCTCTGTACATGCTGTCAATGAAGCTTCTTTCCCTAGCTAACTAGTGTGTTTACAGCATTTAAACATCAGTTATTCCAGGAAAGTTGAGTGGATACTCCCCTATCTGCTCTACCTCAGATAGTAAAGAATCTCATTTTTATACGATTCATTTATTGCATGTGTTTTTCCTTTACAGTGCTTGCCTAAGTTAAAAGTCACATATTGGTGTGATTATTTTGACCACCTTCAGTCCTTCTTGAGTGCATGAACCTTGTCTGTTAAACATGTTCTTACCTCTCTGGACCTGAAATTGCCTAGGAGGCACTGGATAACTGGTTGTTACGGCAATATGCTTTAGCACCATTTTAAATATTCTGAAAATTGAAATTAAAATGTTTCAATCATCTGCTCAGGGTTATCCAGCCATCAGATGCTAGGATGTTAAATTGGTAACAGTGCTTTTTTTTTTTTTTTTTCTTTGAAGGTTTAAAAGGAGAACTGAAATAGGAATGCAATCAAGCTAGAGATGAAGAGAAGGCAGAAGGGCTTCATATCCTGTATCTTTCACGGCAGACATTTTTAGTCACTCCTAACTGTTTCCCACTACACACAGATTGGTCCTTCTCAACACAACTAACTCTCCAACAACTAGTTGAAGCCCATTTGCTAATTCTAGCAAATATGTCACTGAGAAGGTCTTTTTAATGGTGAACAATGATGCATAATTATTACACTACCCATGTGGCAGTGGAAACAGAAAGTAATGGATTAAATTTTGCAGATGCATTTTGGATTCATTAGTTTTCCTTAAAACCCTCAAACCCGTATTATCTAGTACACCCATATGAATACATAACTCATCTTGGATAAGTAATTGAATACATTAGCAGTGAATGAATGAATGAATATAATTGGGTCATATGGAAATAATAGCAGTTTCACTCTTAATTTTGACATGAAATCTAAAATTCCAAGTGATATCAGCATCTGTTTTCTGATTCACGCTATAGTCAGTTGAGGGTCTGATGACACTTGGACGCCTATATAAAAATAGGACAGGGAATACAGAATGTTACAACTTCCCACTGATTCATTGGGGTTCTTTTTCAGGACCTTGTTCCAGGTCAGATTCCCCAACTGTTTTTAATGTCCTGATATAACACTGAACGGGGCTTGCCTCGTAGCTCAGTTGGTATAGACAATCTGCCGAAAATGCAAGAGACCCAGGTTCAATTCTTGGGTCAGCAAGATCCCGTGGAGAAGGAAGTGGCAACCAAGTCCAGTCCTCTTGCCTAGAGAATCCCATGGACAGAGGAGCCTGGCAGGCTACAGTCCATGGGGTCACAAAGAGTCGGACACAGCTTAAACCACCACATAACACTGAACATGAGGGAAATTAAATGTGATGCTGTTACCTGGTCTTCCTGGATGTCCCAGGACACTCTGACTCTAACCACTGGACTCTACCCCTATTCCACTAGGATTTGCCTCCTCCCATCAAACAGAAACACTTCTGATCCACAGCTTAGCTCCTGCAATGTTTTTGACAGGTTATCCACTACTCGAGTTTAATCTGCCCCAGGTAGATCAAAAAGAATTGATATGAATTTTTTGATTGGATGCCTGTCTTTTCACTCTCCATCTCTTTACTTTTCGGCAGCTGAGGGGGATCCATCATGATAATTTCCTGTTATTAGGTTTGAAGTGTTTTGAATGTGAAATGCCTTTTCACTTAGAAAGAATTGATGCCTATAACTTGTAATGTGTTAGCAGTCTGGTAGAGTGCTTGACAGCCCAAACTGCATTACAGGTAGCTAATCCCATGGCTGAGCTCCATTAAAGAATAGATCGTATCTGTTAATACAGCCATAGAGTGTGGGTCATTGTGCTGAAAGGCAGTCTAGCTGCTGGGAGAAAGATTATTATGTGACTTTATTCTATTTTAAACTTGGAGAATGTATGGAAGATATACTAGTCATGATTGATTAAAGATACCAGAGGGGATTTTATGACTCTCCTAGTATGTGCCGGGCTTATAATTCCCACCAGGAAGAAAAATGTCCCCAATGGCTTAAACAAGACCAATAGCGAATATCAAGCTATGGACAGCTACCTAGTTGCTGTACATCCTTCACTTTGACTTCTCCCATATTTCATACTGTTCTTTAGAATACGACCCTGGTATCCTCTGATCCTCAATGCTTATTGATAGTGACCCCGAAGAAAAATAGACTTTCTGTTCCAGTATTGTGGCCCTGGTCTGATATGGGTTACTAACATTTTTTTCTAAAAGCCTAGAAAAGTAAGTACTTTTCAGTTCAGTACTGTCTGTAATCTATAGGCAGTGAGAATGTTGTGGTTCTTTACTGAGGCCTAAAAGCCGTGATAATGTGTCTGTGCTATGATTCATTAAAAATGCCCACCTTCAGCACCAGATGGGAGAGAGAGTGCCAGCATACAACATATTTGTCATCCTTGGTGTAGACAAACTCAGGCAGAGCTTAGTAACCACAATCTTTGGAGTAATTAAAAATATAGTCAGATTTATGGCTCTTGCTAAGTCATATAATCTATCAGAAAGTGTTATAGACTGAATGTCTGTATGCCCTTCAAATTCATTGAGGTCTAATCCTCAGTGTGATGGTATTTGGAGGTGGGGCCTTTGGGGGGTGATTAGGTCATGAGGTGCGGCCCTCATGAATGGGATTTGTGCCCTTATCAAAGACAACCCAGAGAGCTGTCTTGTCCCCTTCCACGATGTGAGGACTCCAATGACCGTGAGTCATGAAGCAAACACTCTCTAGCTACCAGATCTGCCAGTGCCTTAATCTTGAACTCCCCAGCTCCAGAACTGTGAAAAATAAATGTGTGTCGTTTAACTCATCAGGTCTACAGTATCTTTGTTATAGCAGCCCAAGCAGACCAACACAGAAGGCCAGCTAGAGTATCTGAAGTCAGTATTATGAGGTAGGTCCCATTTTATCATGTTAAATGTAGTTTTTAGTAAACAGAGTATTATTAAATGAAATTCAAAAGATAGCCCATTCAGCAGTCAATCTTTCATTGAACAGGCATTTGTCTATTAATTCCAAAATTCCACAAGAGGAAAAAGAAGTGCTGACGAGATACCTAACCTTAAAGAATATATACATCATGGTGTGACACTAAATGCAGATGTATGGAATCATTTAATAAGCAGTCAAATGGCATTCAATTACCAGAATGTGAGTAATCTATGATTTCAAAAATTGCTTTATTATATCACCCACGCAAAATGGCTTCAAAGTGAACTCAAAGTTCCTTCAGGTGGAAAGGATGCTTCTCAAGGTCTATAAAGTACTTATTTCTTGTAAACGAGAGACTGTACCTTAGAATTTATCTAGTCCACATCTGATTTGTAGGGAAACTGTGTGGTCAGTGGAGATTATTATGTTTATCAAAAGTCCGCAGTTTTGACAGCAGATCAGATATCTGAATTCCCAGTCTAGTGCTGGCACTGGAAAATTCTTGTATTTTTATTAAACAATTTTTAAAAACAAAATGTATCCAACTTTAGGCTTGTCCAGTTACTGAATAATCTGTTATTTAGTACTTTATCCTTTCAGATAGCCTGGTGTAGTAGATAAGAATAGAGGATAAGGATTAACATAAATGTAGCACTTCCATTTCATAGCCAAATAACTTTGGAGGAGTTCTCTGTTTTCCCACCTGTAAAACAGAGAAAACAGTACCTACTAGATAAAGTAATAGTGAAGTTTAAATGTAATAATGTATATGAAACCAATGTACTGAACACTAAATATCTTAACCTCTACATGCCATTATATCTCGTCAATTACAGAAAAGGTATGAAACATCATTGGTTAATTTTTTCTTCTCCAGTATGGAGTTTAAGCTGCTAGAATGATTGAAACTACAATTAAGATACAAATTGGAAGGGACTGTAATGTATCTTTATGTCCATTAAGTCTAAAGAGCAGGCTAATAAAAAAAATCATTCATTTTGCATTCATTATTAATTAGCAAGTATTGAGTGAGCATATTTTAAATAAAATTTAGTTCTGTTAGCTATAAGTTTTCTCAGAAAATCTTGCCTGTTAGCAATAGCTCAAAATAATTGTATTCTTGATCTTAAATGAAAATGACTCAAATGTTTGTTTCTAAACCAACTTAAAGCTGGGTATGATGATAACCAGCTTCTTTAAGTTGATCCATTATAGTCTGTTTAGTGTGATAAGAGAACCCAGTAGCTCTTCATCGTGTTTTCCCACTGCTCAGATGTCTTTCTCTGTCCTTGTCTCTCCCTAGCCTCCCTACACAAATACTGACAAGCCAATAATTAAGGTCCTCTAAGGACCTGGGTGTTCTTTGGAAAGAATGATGATAAAGCTGAAATTCCAATATTTTGGCCACCTCTTGTGAAAAGTTGACTTACTGGAAAAGACTCTGATGCTGGGAGGGGTTGGGGGCAGGAGGAGAAGGGGACGACAGAGGATGAGATGGCTGGATGGCATCACTGACTCGATGGACATGAGTCTGAGTGAACTCCGGGAGTTGGTGATGGACAGGGAGGCCTGGTGTGCTGCGATTTATGGGGTCGCTAAGAGTCAGACACGACTGAGCGACTGAACTGAACTGAACTGAAGGACCCATTTCTTGCTTATGGGGCAAGCAACAAAAGTGAGAAGTGACCTGAACACAAATGAAACCAAAACACCTCATATTCAAACCATGCAATGAAAAATCTAAGCATGGGGTTCTCAGACCAGTATTTTACAGGCTCAAAATTATAGCCATTGCTTTGTAATCCCAACAAAGAACCTTCCAATATGAAAGGAAACAAGTGGACACAAGTACTTGGATGTGGTAGGTAAATATTAAGACAGTGCAATGATTACACTCATAGTTTTTCTATGTTTTGATTTTCTACTTTGATTATTTTTTTCTGTATTTCACAAATGCATAAAAATAGAACTATAGTTTTTATTTCATAGTTTAAGCTTTTGATCAAATGTATTTTCAGTATTTCTGGAGTATTTTCAATAGTTAGACATTAATCCCTGGAGAAGGGAATGGCAACCCACTCCAGTATTCTTGCCTAGAAAATCCTATGGACAGAGGAGCCACAGTCCATGGGGTCACAGAGTTGGACACAAACGAGCAACTAACACATTCAGACATTTATTGCGTTTTAGAATTCAATGTGATGTGCTTTTCTCCTGCACTTACTTTTTTTGCACTATTCATATTTGTCCTTCTGAGAGAAGGTTCACCTCTTCCTTTTGTAAGTTTTGTATCCAGGTGCCAGAAATTTGCTCTGAATCCTGCTCTAGATGTGCTCTGAAACTTGCATGCAGATAGACAAATAACCCCAAGGTCAAATATTTGCCTCTATATCTGATTTTCTAAGGAAACACTCTGGAGTCTCCAAGGTTATGCTCCATCTGTTTTTCTGCCTGAATATTCTCCTCATCAGTATGTCACTGTCCAAGCTGGAGATTATTTTCATTTGTTATCCTGGGCTTACTTTCATTGTCTGTGCCTGAGTCACCACTCATGAAACATCCCTACTTTGAGGGTTAATCCTCCACACTATTTCAGTTAGTCATTGTCTTCATATTATATATA
>NW_011494838.1:5205605-5220380 GCF_000754665.1 Bison bison bison | reverse complement strand
TATATAATATTTTTAAAAATCCCATTTCAATCATGTTTTCCTTTTTACTCTTTTCCCATTAATCATAATGAGGCTTAATTTCCATTTTTTAAAAAGGAAGTAAATAGTCATATCCCTTAAAGATTATACTAAAAGCTAGCTGATCCTAACTTTAATAATTATTAATAAAATGTATTGAGTGCTTATCTTTTTAACTTTATTTTTTTCATTCTGGCTGCACTGAGTCTTCACTGCTACATGCAGACTTCTTCTCGTTGCAGTGATCAGGGGCTCGCGGGCTTCTCACTGGGGTGGCTTCAGGCTCAGAGGGCGCAGGCTTCAGTAGTTGCGGTGCATTGACTTAGTTGCTCCTTGGCGTGTGGAATCTTCCCAGACCTGGAATCGAACCTGTGACCCCCGCATTGGCAGGTGGATTCTTAACCACTGGACCACCAGGGAAGTCCTTGAGCACTAATGACAAACACTGTACTAAGTGCTTTATGGCTTTTATGTCTTCTGATTCAAAATAACCATATGAAGTACATTTTTACCCCTATTTTTTTCAGATTAAAACAAAACAAACATATAAAAATTGAGTCTTAGAAATATCAGATCAGCTGCTCAAATTCATACTCTGAATAAACAGAAGAAACAGAACTGGAGTCCAGGTGTGTTGATGTTACAGCCTGGATGCCTTTCCACCAAACGTCCCCCCTTTTTGACCAATTTTTGTGGAATATGTATTTAAACACACGCTTACATTGAGTCAGTGAGACACAGTGATTTCTAGAGCAGAAGAATATACAAAGAATAGTGGATGAAAAAGATCTCTTGTCCCCTGTGGGCATCAACTAGACAACCCCACCCATACTGACTTGGCCAAAAAGTCCATTACCCAACACAGAAAACACTTTAGTCACCCCAGTATAACGATGTTAATGACATGAAAATGACACCAACCTAATGGCAGAAAGCAAAGAGGAATTAAAGAGCCTCCTGATGAAGATGAAATAGGAGAGTGAAAAAGCTGGCTTAAAACTCATATTCAAAAAACTAAGATCATGGCATCCAATCCCATCCCATCCCTTCATGGCAAATAGATAGGAAAAGAATGGAAGCAGTGAGAGAGTTTATTTTCTTGGGCTCCAAAATCACTGCGTATGGTGTTGCAGACACGAAATTAGAAGACTCTTGCTCCTTGGAAGAATAGCTATGACAAACTTAAACAGCATATTAAAAAGCAGAGACACCACTTTGCCTACAAAAGTCCATATAGTCAAAGCTATGGTTTCCCCACTAGTCATGTACAGACGTGAGAGCTGAACAACAAAAAAGACTGAGCACCAAAGAATTGATGCTTTCAAACTGTGATGTTGGAGCAGACTCTTGAGAGTCCTGTGGACTGCAAGGAGATCCAGCCAGTCAATCTTAAAGGAAATCAACCCTGAATATTCATTGGAAGGACTGATGCTGAAGCTCCAATACTTCCTTCGGCCACTTGATGTGAAGTGCAGACTCTTTGGAAAAGCCTTGATGCTGGGAAGGATTGAAGGCAGGAGGAGAAGGGGATGACAGAGGATGAGATGGTTGGATGGCATCACTGACTCAATGGACATGGGTTTGAGCAAGCTCCGGGAGGTGAAAGACAAGGAAGCCTGGAGTGTTGCAGTCCATGGGGTCACAAAGAGTTGGACATGACTGAGCAATGGCAACAACAAGAACAATGTACTAGGAATTGTTAGAAGTTGCACACTTCAGAAATTTTTAAAAAAATAAACTGAGAACTTTACATGGCATCCTTCCTTTCTTGCATGTGAGAACTAACAGCTGTGCACATCTGGGATCTAATATTCTGTCTCAAGTGGCATCTTAGATCTGGAGATAGTGAATAGTGAAGTCACTCAGTCGTGTCCGACTCTTTGCGACGCCATGGACAGTAGCCAAGCAAGCTTCTCCATCCATGGGATTTTCCAGGCAAGAATACTGGAGTGGTTTGCCATTTCCTTCTCCAGGGGATCTTCCCGACCCAGGGATCGAACCCGGGTCTCCCACATTGTGGGCAGACGCTTTACCATCTGAGCCACCAGGGAAGGCCAGATCTGGAGACTTAGCAGCAATCCTGAAGGGGAAGTCGTGGGGAGGCTCCTATGGGGACACTCAATGATTTCTTGGTCCATTCTGCCCCTGTTCTTTGTCCTCATCTCTTCTCATATCTTTGGCTTTGCTGGGCCCCCTTTTCAGAAGCTCCCTCACTGTACAGTTTGCAAACTTGCAATTTCACACTGCATTTGTCACCATAGCAACAAAAAAACCTACAGAGTGGAAAATGTGTCGAATCAGCCACCAGACTTGTGTCTTGCTGGTGTCAAGTCAAACGCATGGCTGCATCTTGGATAATCTGTGCAATGGACTGGCATATTTCCGGAGGGTGTTAGACCCTGACCTCCAATTTCCAGCTGTCGCAATCTCTCCTTCCCTGACCTTGTTTGCTTCTGACCCTGGCTTGGTAGTTGGCCAAGAAGACTTTTTTCCCATCCACACTTCAAGTTCTGGTTTCAATAAACCTTCCTCTGGTGTACAAAATGAACCTAGGCTGAATTAATCAAGGCTTAAGAAGTAGTGTTTATCATCGTCTTGGTGTTGGTTGAACAGCATGTAAATAATTACATCTACATCTAAATAGAACTTAAGAGAGATATATATGCTAATTTTAATCAGGTTCTGAGAATGGGTGTCAAGAGCCAACTAGTTAGTCTGTATTAAAGGCCAAAGTCTGATGTAAAGCTACAGTGAGGTGTGGTGGCCACAGTCTAAGAAAGAAGGCCAATCTGACAGACAATTGTTCAAAATATCAGCCTCAGGTAAGGAGACAAAGTGCTCATGTTGGCACAGGGTTTCAAACTCAGGAAACAGGGAGAGCAGGCCCCTGTAGATGAGTCAGGCTCTCTCGTTTTACAATGCCCAGTGAGCTCCCATTACCTCAGGCCAACTTTGGGCCAGAGGCTAGGAGGATAATGGAAAGTAAAGGCTTTTCTCTGCAAGCATCCCTTCCGTCCACAGAACTAGATGTGACACTGCTCTCAGTTTCTGTAAGAATTTCCCCTTTTGCTCTACCTCTAAATCCCCTTTTCTCCATTTAGCTGAGTATGTAAATCCTATCATCCTTCAAAAAATCAGTTAATGATACATCTACTCTTGAATTCTTTCTTTAGATCACTCCCAAAATTAAACAGAATGCCTGCCTCTTCTGAGCAACTGTAATAGTCAATCCCTATTTCTCTTCATATGTTGCTTGCTTTATTCTTTGTATTCAAGTTAGTACTCTGGTTGATGTGTGTGTGTGTGTGTGTGTGTGAGGGGGTGGTGTAATACAAACTTACACCCTGTGTGAGGGTGCATGTGTGTTCAGCTGCTAAATCATGTCCAACTCTTTGAGACCCCATGGCCTGTAGCCCACCAGGCTGCTCTGTCCATGGGATTTCCCAGGCAAGAATACTCGAATGGATTGCCATTTCATTCTCCAGGGTATCTTTCCAACCCAGGGATCAAACCTGTGTCTCCTCCTTGGCAGGCAGATTCTTTATTGTCTGAGCCACCAGGGAAGCCCCTTCAAAGGGAGGGATGATATTCAGTTCACTCTTACTCCTATAGCTAGAGAAGTTCTAGTTGATTTTATTTGTATATGCACAGATGAAAACACACAGGTTTATACCAATGTTTAGAGTGTACTCTGGTGCAAATTATCTGGGCAGGATTTGTGTCTAATTTTCATTATTATGATGCTTTAAACACAGTAGATTCTTTGCAGATCTTTGTTAAATAAATGCTCTCAAATGTATGAACGAGATATTTTCCAGTGCATCTGAAGAAATCAGACATGTGTCCTGCTTATGTAGATAAATGCAAATAATTATGCAAATATTACTGAAAGGATTCAGAGAAGATGGACCACCACTGACAGAAACGACTCACAAATGTCCCCATTACTACTCTTTCCCAGAATCCTTCAGCCCACACTTGCCCAGTGGAAGCTCCATTGCTCTTTCCAGGAACAAAGATGATGGAATGGCACACTACCTCTGGGGCTCCCTAAGGCCCTCTATCTAACTCTCTGCAGTGACCATGGCAGGAGGGACCTGTGCAGCCCCTAAATGAGACCCTCCCAGCCAAGCACTGCTGACACTACTTCGTTATGAAGATGCATGGGTTGGCTGCTAGCTAATGAATGCGCTTAGAAGGATAAACTCGGCTTCTCCCTGATAAAATTTAACATCGTATTTCCCTAATTTGAGCCTGATTTAGTCGCTGGGGTATTTGGATGCTTCTTCTATGGTGCCGATAGTTAATTAAACAGATGTTGCAGAGGGAATCATTAATTTTAGTGCCGCAGATGGGAGCGAAATGACTTTGTGAAGTTAATGTTTCAGCAAAACAATGGGCTTCTGTCATCAATTGGTATAAACTGAGTAAATTAAGAGAACAAGTAGAATAGGGTAGGTCGCTCAGAAGAAATATCAATTATTCATTTGAAGAATTATGCTTCTTTTTTGTCTCTGCCTTCCCATAAGGATAGAAAAGTGATGTCTGCAGGGAGTGGGTGTGATAGCAGGAGGAAAGCAGGTTGAAAAAGTCTAAAGCTTTAGCTAAGCAAAGATTTTTAACTTTGTCGGGTTTATTTTGTGTATGAGAGTGGATGGTTTAGGAATATGAACTGAGTCAGGTAAACCAAGAACATTTGTAACAAGATACGTTAGGGGAACACATCCCTGGAAGACAGACAAACAGTCTTATCTATTGCACCAAGAATTATTCATTATTTCAGCAAATATTTATTGTTGAGAGGCACTTTGGGACAGAATACATGGCAATGAACATCAAAGAGCTATTTGCAAAGCTTATAGTCATTCAGGAAAAAATGTATAGGTGCAAACTCCATGTCCTAGAATAGTTCCTCACACAAATTCATGTCTGTTTATCACACACATATGTGGGAAAGAAAAATAGCATTCATTGGCCAGCCTCCATGTGCCAGGAACATGTTTGTGTTGAATATCATTGTGAGGAAATTTGATAAATATATGAGAAAACTGAAAACTTGCATTCAGTAAGCAGAATGTCTTCCCAAAGTCACATGGTTATCATGAAGAAATTATATGTTAATATTGGTTCGGAAGTAAATCTTGCCCTTTAGAAACTTACATTCAATGAGAAAAGACACATTATGCAAGTAGATCTATCCATTACACAAGATTTAAAGTGACGCTCTATATAAATAAAACTCAGTGGAAATTCAAGGAGGAAGAGATGAACCAAGGACAATCACAGAAGGAATCATGAAAGAAGCAGCATTTAAGGTAACTGTTGAAGGATGAGTTTCATGTCAACATGACAGCAGAGGAAGAGGGCTTATGGGGGACATGAATTTCACCACGCTGTTTCACAATCAGGCACTTTCTTCTCATACAACATGCTGAAATTTGCATTTATCAGTCTAGTTTCCAGTGGTAGTCAGAATACCAGCCCTACAAAGATGTCCCTGTCCTAATCTCCAGAATGTGTATCTATGTGATGTTGCTTGGCAAAGAGGAATTACGATTACTTGACTGGCCATTGCTGCCTTTGAAGGTGGAAGTGTGCTGACAGCCAAAGAATGTGGGCACCCTCTAGAAGCCAGAAAGCAAGAAAATGGATTATGAATGCAGCCCCACCAACACTTTGAACTCAGCCCAGACTTCTGACTTTCAAAACTATGAGATAATAAACACATATTGTCTTAGGCCACTGAGTTTGTGGTATTTATTACAGCAGTGGTAGGAAACCGATACATTGACAGAAGAGGCTTATTTATTTTTTGGCTTTATTTCTATCAGATAAAACCTACCTCCTTGTCTTTTCTGATCCAGCTTTTTTGTTAATGAAAGTACATATTACATGCAGCAGACCCATACAGTCCATTAATTTTTTTTCATATCTTGATCATTCATTCATTCCACAAATTTATCTTAGATTGCAAATGTATCTTATCTTAGATTTCCAGCAATAAGATGGTAAATGAAGTAGATGGACTCCCTTTCCTCCTGAAGCTTACATAGTGAAGAAAAAGATGGAGTTTAGATTCGAAACAAGGTGGATAGGCCTGTCATTTGCTGTGCCAGGGAAAATGGGAGCAAAAACCAGGCATGGGACACCAGCATATTAGTTTAATTTTATCTGTGATATATGAGATTCTAAGGTGCTACTGTAGATGCGTGTTTATGCATCAAAAGGGAGAAACGCACTGGAGACATAAATCATTGTACTTTGTCAGCTTCCATCCCAATTGCATTTTTAGCACAGATTGTGCCAACAGAACGGTACCATACATGACACCTGATGACCTCTTCTGTGGTCTGTGGGGTTGGCTCACACACATGATTCCTGGCTCCCTGAGCTTCACTGGCCAAGATGGGCATTATAGGGAAAGAATGATGGAAAGAGCCCAATGGTACAACATGATTACTTTGCTCTATCTCAGCGTGATGCTGAGCACACCAGCTGTGCAGGACCCATTCATGTGCCATGTCTCCAAGTGTGCTGATTAAACCATATGCTCGTTGATCTCGGGGGGCTCTGTTCTGTCATGGCACTAACCCAGCTGTGTAAAGAGGATTTGTTGCTGCTTAGTGTCTCGTGATGGGCCCACCTTATTATTCTTAATCCACTCTCTGTAATAATTGGTTCCAGGAATATACCAAACCTCAACTTAGATTGTGTTTTCTTTCTGTCTCTGATGGGTACACTGTCTATATGCATTTAGTGGCAAATTTAACCAAACACCCAGTATTGCATAATGGCTTAAGTGTTGAACCCTGTGTCTCCCTGAAATTTTCAAGCTTTCCTCTAAAAGCATTTGGTCTAACTGGACCAATCTACAAAATCAGTCATATAAATGTACATAGAGATAGGATATATTTTTAGAGTCTATATAATACTGGGAATCAAAGAATGTAAGAATTCAAGTCTTGAAAAATGAAAATTGAGGCTGGTGCACTATTATAATCATTGCCAGCTATTTTTGTTTGTATGTGTTTGTTTTTTCTTTTTATATGGTAATTGTAGGATTAATTCACAGACAAGCTGCTACACATAAACTGGGAAGAGAGCTTAAAGGAGACAAATCATAAAGCAAAACACGGTAAAGTCCTTAATTAATTAGAGCAACCATGCAAAAAAGTATTGAAAACAGTCTCCAGGGTATCTTCTATTCCCTGAGGTAATTTCTAAATTATCAAAATTTATTTTCTTACCATAACTACTAAATTATGTTTTCATCATTACTTCTTTCATTGTGCAGTTCAGTTCAGTTCAGTCGCTCAGTTGTGTCCAACTCTTTGCTACTATTAGTCAAATAATTTTGGAAATATAAGATACTAATTAAATCCTCTAATTTTCCTCTTGAGGTTACTGAGACCCAAAAAGGGCATATAACTTGTCTGGCTCTTGTCTTCCAACAACATGGTAGACAAGATGTTCTGAGGGACCCTTCTCATTTAGAAAAAGAAGGGAAATAAAACATAAGTTACATTAATAAAACTGGCTTAAAACACAACATTCAAAAAACTAAGATTATGACATCTAGTCCCATCATTTCATGGCAAATAGATGGGGAAACAATGAAAACAGTGACAGACTTTATTTTCTTGGGCTCCAAAATCACTGCAGATGGTAACCGTAGCCATGAAATTAAAAGACACTTGCTCCTTGGAAGAAAAGCTATGGCCAATCTAGATAGAATATTAAAAAGCAGAGAGATTACTTTGCCACCAAAGGTCAATTTAGTCAAAGCTATGGTCCAGTAGTCATGTATGGATGTGAGAGTTGGACAATAAAGAAAGCTGAGCATCTAAGAATTGATGCTTTTGAACTGTGTGTTGGAGAAGACTCTTGAGAGTCCCTTGGATTACAAGGAGATGCAATCAGTCCATCCTAAAAGAAATCAGTCCTGAATATTCACTGGAAGGAGTGATGCTGAAGCTGAAACTCCAATACTTTGGCCACCTGATGAGAAGAGCTCATTGGAAAAGACCCTGATGCTACAGAGGATGAGATGGTTGGATGGCATCACCGACTCAATGGACATGAGTTTGAGCAAGCTCTGGGAGTTGGTGAAGGATAAGGAAGGCTGGCGTGCTGCCATGGAGTAGCAAAG
The DNA here is from genome assembly GCF_000754665.1 of Bison bison bison. Taxonomy (NCBI): domain Eukaryota; kingdom Metazoa; phylum Chordata; class Mammalia; order Artiodactyla; family Bovidae; genus Bison; species Bison bison. Next base: position 5,212,213 of record NW_011494838.1, on the reverse strand, counting down.
AGTCGGACATGACTGAGTGACTGAACTGAACTGAGGACAGAATTTGGATGCAGTGTTAGTGTTTTTTTGTTTTTGTTTTTCCAAAAGGTGGGTAATCCTTCCACAAATGTCCTGCTCCCCAGGGCATATATAGCTGTAATCTGGTGGGAGGTGAGGAAAATGGGTCAAAGAGAGAAGTATCAAGTGTTTGAAGGCAGGTATCTAGAGAAATCCTATATTAGAATTACCAAAACTTGAATCAGCAGAGTGGTAGAAAGTTGACTCTGTCTTCCCATCAGTGGTGACTCTCAGTGGGAGAACAAATGTGCCCAGTTTGGGGCATACATAGGGTTGAGGAGAAGCAGATTTATACCTTCATCTGAAAGTCTTTTCAACACAAACACAACCAATAGCCTAATACTCTGGCAGTAGAAACAGGCTGTTCATGACAACCATTGCTAAGGGTCGTTTAGAGCCGTTTTATGACAAGACACCAACCACAAGTGAGGTTTCTAGGTCAGGATGAACTTTTGCCCAGGGGAATGTGAGCCCCTGTGAGAGAAGGTCTTTTCTCTGTGCACACTAAAGATCCACTCTCTGGTGAAGAAGAGGATACTCTATGATGATTATTTCCAATAACGTAGCAATACGTCTTGTTATAGTGCTTCTGCGAAGTTCCTGACATGTGCTAATGAGGACACGGGATGATGGACAAAGGGATGAGTTCATTTCAGTCCTGCCACCAATACTTTGGTGAGTACTACTGCTCAGGAGGACCGCAGACATTAGAAGTGCTGCTGGCTGCAGTTAACCCGTCACTCTTAGGGTTACACTCCACGGTACAGGAGTCAGCAAGAAAGTTCGGCATCAAAATAGATTTATTTCTCATCAAAATAAATTTCATGAAGACACAGGTTAAGTTGGTCTCATTCATTACGTATCTTGCATGTTTAGCTGAGAATTTGGCGCATAGAAGGTAATCCTTTATTTTTAGACGTATAACATTGTAATCAGTTTACGAAATATTGGATGAAGTACACTGGAGGGAGTCCCAGCCTTAGCACAATGGGAAGACCAGGCTATGTTTGCAGACTCTCCCATAAATGTGTCTGTGGAAGGTGGTTAACCTTTTAGCACCTCACCATATTTTTCACTTATAAACTGGAGACTGGATACATAGTTCACCAGATTGCTTTATGAGTTTAGGAACCATAAAGTTCTCTACAGATATTAGGTACTCATAAGTTTAGCACTTATGCAGCACTGATTAAAGAAATAAAAATGAATAAATAAATTAAAAAGTAGATAATTTTTGAGTAGCCTCCAATAATACACTAGACACTTTTAAATATGCTTTACTACTTAAGCAGTAGCATTTCAAAATAAGTATTAATATCTCTTAATTATCAGGAGGAAAACAAAAGGCTCAGGCAGAGGTTGTGTTTACCTGGTTTCAAATGACTATGATGATTTCTTTCTCTTTACTCTATCTCACTGCCTCCCATCACATGTGAAAGGGCAGAGAACAATAATATGTCAGAGTGGACTTAATGGCTTAATTACATAGTACAAAATATAATGCTGGAGTTTGGAGATGAGGAAGAAGCATGATGCCAGGAAATGCAATAGGCAGTAAGATCTTAATGAATCTTTGCAAGATGGGTGCAGTTTGTTTGTTTTTTTAATGATTTAAAAGAGAAAGCCAGATTAGTATACATGAAGGCACCCATGAAAAACAGAGGCTGGCTTAAGTACTGGGAGAAATTCCATTTTCAGACTTGAGTAAAGCCATTGCAGGAGGGTAAGAGAAATCGAATTTAATTGCTTTGCTTCCCCCAGATTATACACAGAAGGATTGAGTCGTTTGTGCACCAAGTGTGATTACTTTTCTGGGTTCCCTGATCTTGACCTTGAACAGGCAGGTGCTAGGGATGAACGTCAAAACTTATTCTTGAAGAAGCTGGAAGAAGCAGAGCCCACCACAGACTTTCTCACCACCACTGCTGTTGCTGCTGCTAAGTTGCTTCAGTCATGTCCAACTCTGTGCGATACCATAGATGACAGCCCACCAGGCTCCCCCATCCCTGGGATTCTCCAGGCAAGAACACTGGAGTGGGTTGCCATTTCCTTCTCCAATGCATGAAAGTGAAAAGTGAAAGTGAAGTTGCTCAATCGTGTCTGACTCTTAGCAACCCCATGGACTGCAGTCCACCAGGCTCCTCCGTCCATGGGATTTTCCAGGCAAGAGTACTGGAGTGGGGTGCCATTGCCTCCTCCAACAGCCCAGAGCAATTCATACAAATACTGGTGGCAGTGATGAAAGAGATGCTGGAATTCCAACAGTTGGAGTCACTTTCATATGTTTCTGAGTCAAGTCACTAAGCCATGTCCAACTGTTTGCGACCCCATGGACTGTGCCCACCAGGTTCCTCTGTCCACAGAATTTCCCAGGCAAGACTACTAGAGTGGGTTGCCATTTCCTTCTCTAATTTTATATGGGTATTAAATAAAAATATTTCCACAGAATACCATAGAATTTGGGATATTCAGAAAGTACAAATGAGAGTTACACTGGACACAAGTTTTAGTGGCAGTTGTTAATATACTTGAACTCATGGACATTGTTATTACTATAATAGTTGATTGTCTGAATCTTCTCTTTATCCCTTAAATTAAACTTGCATTTTAGTAACTGTCAATTTTGGTTGTAGTAGTATATCAGAGTTACTTGAAGATACTTTTAAAAAACTGTATAGACCATGTCTCACCCCTTGAGATTGTGGTTGAATGGATTTAGGGAGTCACGGAATCTAGAGATTGAAATTTCTCTCCTAAAATCCTAATGCAAGACCAAAGTTCACATCCAGTGGCATAGATCATACAAACACCATGATCCAGGTGGTCCATGAACTAATAACATTCTTTAGAGTTGAGAGGGCTTTTCTATCTCTTTTCTACAAGTCCTATCTCTGGCTCCACTCATAATTACATGAGTTTTTTTCAAAAACAAGTTCTTAGGCTTCATGCCCATTCCTATAAAGAAACATGGATTCTATATTACTAATAAACTTACTTTTTCATATTTTATATCTATAAAAAAGTCATATAGCTAAAGAAGCACCCTTATACCCTTTACCCCAGCTTCTCCTAAATCTTAACATCTTACATAACTATGTTAAGTTGACAAAACAAGAAATGAAGACTGACATATCACTATCAGCTAAAATACAGACTTTATTCACATGTCACTCGTTTCTTCACTCATGTTCTTTTTCTGTTCCATTCAGTCCAAGACACAATAATTCATTTAGTGTACTCTATATTTTAAAGACAACTTTAAAGGTGATTTTGATGTAGTCTGTCCTCATACCAGTGTCTGTTACTTTCAACTTTATCCAAGCTATTCAATTTGGAGACAACTGAGCACATCCAAAGAGGACTCAGCGTTGCCTCAGTTAACCCATCTACGTGACAAAAGTGGCAAGGCTTATGAGCTCCCAGCTGTACCACCATTCCAGATGACCATGAAGAATTTCAAGGAATTTCAAGGGAATTTCAAGGAAGTCAGTGAAACCTTGTGAAAATAAAAGCAGTCACAAATCTCAGTAGAAGGGAAGAGCCTCAAAGACCTCAAAGAGCTTGGTGAGTCTTTATCTCCTTGGTAATCGGTTTGAGGAAAATTGCTTACCTTAGCTCTTTTACTAAATTACTGTATGAATGAATGAATAATCTAAGATTATGTCTGTGATCAAAGACTTAACCACACAAACACAAGACATGCTCTGTGCTGAACACAGCACTGGCCAAATCTATTTTCCACTGATTTTTAGAAGTGATCAGTGGTATAGCCTCTGCAAGCACAACAAGTGTCAATACCTAGAAAGTAATTTTAAAGATAGAAATCCTAATTTAGAACAAATTTCTCATGAAGTGAATTTTCCTTTCTCTGTAAATAGCAGTTTAATTTCAAAAAGCTATACAAATAATGTAAGGAGCTAGAAAATGGTGAAAGCACACCCTCAAAGATGCACATGTGCACACATACACTTACAAGCATGCAGCCTCTCAACCCTGAATAACAGATGACTGGAGGTGAGGGCCTTGTGTTCTCTGCTTATGATGCCTTAACATACCATGGCTGTATTTCATACTTGAACTTAATGTCTTTAGAACTCAGCTGGTCTAAATGATTGCACCTTGATGAAAATGTGTTTAATTTTCTTTTTTTCAAGGTATTGGACTTCTAACATTCAGCTGCTCAGCATAGCAATCAATGTTTCAAGCTATTTTAGGTATTAAATTCTGACCATTGTTAAGCAAGTATAATATAGCAAGGTAAAGAAGATAGAACATTATCAGAGGAAATTATATGTAACCACATTACCTAAATTTTATCTATCCAAGGTTTCTGTAGTTGGCAAAACATCTCCTGAGTTTTATAAGAAACTTGAGAAATTCTGTGGTACTTCCATTCTCCCCATGTCTGGCCTCATGTTTTCTGGAATCATACAGTTTCTTTGGAGTGGTAAAATAAAAAACCAAGAAAGATTTCTCCATTGCATCTACAAAAGTCCACTGACTGCTTATCATGTGCCAATCATCATGAGTCAGTCATCAGTTCAGTTCAGTTCAGTTCAGTCGCTCAGTCGTGTCCGACTCTACGACCTCATGAACCGCAGCACACCAGGCCTCCCTGTCCATCACCAACTCCCGGGGTCTACCCAAACCCAAGTCCATCTAGTCGGTGATATCATCCAACCATCTCATCCTCTATCTTCCCCTTCTCAGTGTCGTGCCAATCATTGTACTGAATTATTTTAATAAAGAGACATTTCTTTACCTACCTTTTGGAAACCTTTGGTAAACATATGTAACATCTCCCTGAATCTACAGAAGTTCTTAAAGGCTCTTTATATGAAATAAGAGGAGTCCACATATTGAAGGTCACCTCTCTTGACTTCCCAATTGACTTTTCACTCATACAAAGAAGAGCAAGAGGGTGTCTTGTTACAGGATTCAGAACAGGAATGATGCACGAGCCAAATACTGTCTTTGAACAAAAAGGTTAGTGGATATTAAGGCAGGGCCAGATTTAAGATTAGCTAGAAGGCAGGGTTGTCAATATGCTATGATTTGTTGTGCTTGAAACTTCTCCACTAATCCATGACCTGCTAAACTATTTTTCACCTTGACATTGAAAAAGTGTCTAATATCCTTATATTAATCACCAGGAAGTTAAAGTGTTTAGGGATAGATGGTAGATTAAAGACCTTCTAACCCAGCTCATTGATTTTACAGATGGGGAAATTGAGATCCAGAGAAAGGAAATGGCTTATACAAGATTATAAACTATTTGTTTGTGAGTTCAAACTATAACATAGCTCTCTCTATATTCATGATCAGTTTCTCTTTATACTCTCCAAGGTTATAGCTACTGAATAGCTGTTTTTACACTGATAATGAAAACTGATAAAGAAACTGATAATGAAAACCTTATAAATTTTTTAGGACTATAGTCTTGTAGTTCACCACAGAATCTTTATTTTAATAAATTATCCCAGGTGATTCTAACACAGTTGCCCTGATACAGGCCCACAACCAAGGGTGGGAAATGCCAACTCCAGTCTCCCTTATCAGATACTGGGTGTTGCAATCCTTTTAGGAATATTTTTTTGCATTTATAAATGTTTCACTGTGTACCAGAACTTAATTATGGTTACTCTGTTCTGTCACTCAATAGTGTCCTACTCTGCAACCCCGTGGACTGTAGCCCACCAGGCTTTTCTGTCCATGGAATTTTCCAGGCAAGAATACTGGAGTGGGTTGCCATTTCTTACTCCAATGATTAGCATATCATTATTAGGATTCAAGATAGCTTTGAATGTTTGAGTTAGATGTCCAACTCTCCCTAAAAAGACCAGAACTAGAAAAGGCAAAAGGCACACCTAAAAATACAAGATCATGGAAATTAAATCAAGAAGACAAGTATTTTAGTTCAATCCTTTCTTTGACATGTGTCTCAAAGGAAATAAGAGACTTGTTCAAGATCACATAGTGATATTGTCAGATGTTGTATGTTTCTGCTAGACCTTCCATAACAAAATACCACAGACTGGGTACCTGAAATAATAGACATTTAATTTTCTCACAGTTTTGGAGACTTGACTTCAATGATCAAGGTGCTGGAAAACTCCATTGCGGGCAGAGTTAGCTTCCTGGCTTGGAGACAGATGCATTATCGCCATGTTTTTACATGACTTTCCTCAAGTATGTGCATGGAGATAGAGAGAGAGAGGAGGGAAAGGAGAGAGCGGGCTCTCTGCTGTATCTTCTTGTAAAGAGTCTAATCCTATTGGATCAGGACTCCATCATTATGACTTCATTTAACCTTAATTACCTCCATCTATTTCTGCTTTATTGACTATGCCAAAGCCTTTGACTGTGTGGATCACAATCAACTGTGGAAAATTCTGAAAGAGATGGGAATACCAGACCACCTGATCTGCCTCTTGAGAAATCTGTATGAAGGTCAGGAAGCAACAGTTAGAACTGGACATGGAACAACAGACTGGTTCCAAATAGGAAAAGGAGTACGTCAAGGCTGTATATTGTCACCCTGCTTATTTAAC
>NW_011494838.1:5204335-5205066 GCF_000754665.1 Bison bison bison | reverse complement strand
ATTGATGCTTTTGAACTGTGGTGCTGGAGAAGACTCTTGAGAGTCCCTTGGACTGCAAGGAGATCTAACCAGTCCATCCTGAAGGAGATCAGCCCTGGGATTTCTTTAGAAGGAATGATGCTGAAGCTGAAACTCCAGTACTTTGGCCACTCATGTGAAGAGTTGACTCATTGGAAAAGACTCTGATGCTGGGAGGGATTGGGAACAGAAGGAGAAGGGGACGACAGAGGATGAGATGGCTGGATGGCATCACTGACTTGATGCATGTGAGTCTGTGTGAACTCTGGGAGTTCGTGATGGACAGGGAGGCCTGGCATGGTGCGATTCATGGCGTGCAAAGAGTCGGACAGGACTGAGCGACTGAACTGGACTGAAACTCCTTAGAGGCGCCACCTCCAAATACAGCTCCTTCGAGAGTTATGGCTTCAACATAGGAACTTTAAGGAGACACAAACATTCAATCCATTACAAATGCAAATGCCAGTTTTATATTGGTATGAAAAAAGATAAGGATCTAGAAGTGAGAAAGCACTCCTTTATAATCATTCTTTACAGTATAATTCACAATGCAGTCCTCATTTGAGTCTGGGCTTGGAGTATTTCCTAGGTTAAAGCTACAAGTAAAGATCCTTCTGTTCTAAGAATTTAGGTGTATGGTAGAAATGAGAGTAAATGTGGAAGAGGAGGATACATGTTACTTATACTAACTTATGCAAACCTACTGGTAGCAC
>NW_011494838.1:5203614-5204235 GCF_000754665.1 Bison bison bison | reverse complement strand
AGCACCACCTTCGGAGTCTATTCAGATAATGTCACATTCAGTTCAGTTCAGTTCAGTTGCTCAGTCTTGTCCGATTCTTTGCGACGCGATGAATCGCAGCACGCCAGGCTTCCCTGTCCATCACAAACTCCTGGAGTTCACTGAGACTTACGTCCATCGAGTCAGTGATGCCATCCAGCCATCTCATCCTCTGTCGTCCCCTTCTCCTCCTGCCCCCAATCCCTCTCAGCATCAGAGTCTTTTCCAATGAGTCAACTCTTCACATGAGGTGGCCAAAGTACTGGAGTTTCAGCTTTAGCATCATTGCTTCCAAAGAAATCCCAGGGCTGATCTCCTTTAGAATGGACTGGTTGGATCTCCTTGCAGTCCAAGGGACACTCAAGAGTCTTCTCCAACACCACAGTTCAAAAGCATCAATTCTTTGGCACTCAGCCTTCTTCACAGTCCAACTCTCACATCCATACATGACCACAGGAAAAACCATAGCCTTGACTAGACGAACCTTTGTTGGCAAAGTAATGTCTCTGCTTGATATGCTATCTAGGTTGGTCAAACTTTCCTTCCAAGGAGTAAGCGTCTTTTAATTTCATGGCTGCAATCACCATCTGAAGTGATTTTGGA
>NW_011494838.1:5202742-5203514 GCF_000754665.1 Bison bison bison | reverse complement strand
TCTATTTCCCATGAAGTGATGGGACTGGATGCCATGATCTTCGTTTTCTGAATGTTGAGCTTTAAGCCAACTTTTTCACTCTCCACTTTCACTTTCATCAAGAGGCTTTTGGGTTCCTCTTCACTTTCTGCCATAAGGGTGGTGTCATCTGCATATCTGAGGTTATTGATATTTCTCCCGGCAATCTTGATTCCAGCTTGTGTTTCTTCCAGCCCAGAGTTTATCATGATATACTCTGCACAGAAGTTAAATAAGCAGGGTGACAATATACAGCCTTGACGTACTCCTTTTCCTATTTGGAACCAGTCTGTTGTTCCATGTCCAGTTCTAACTGTTGCTTCCTGACCTTCATACAGATTTCTCAAGAGGCAGATCAGGTGGTCTGGTATTCCCATCTCTTTCAGAATTTTCCACAGTTGATTGTGATCCACACAGTCAAAGGCTTTGGCATAGTCAATAAAGCAGAAATAGATGTTTTTCTGGAACTCTCTTGCTTTTTCCATGATCTAGCGGATGTTGGCAATTTGATCTCTGGTTGCTCTGCCTTTTCTAAATCCAGCTTGAACATCTGGAAGTTCATGATCCATGTATTGTTGAAGCCTGGATTGGAGAATTTTGAGCATTACTTTACTAGCATATGAGATGAGTGCAATTGTGTGGTAGTTTAAGCATTCATTGGCATTGCCTTTCTTTGAGATTGGAATGAAAACTGACCTTTTCCAGTCCTGTGGCCACTGCTGAGTTTTCCAAATTTGCTGGCATATTGAGTGCA
>NW_011494838.1:5198280-5202487 GCF_000754665.1 Bison bison bison | reverse complement strand
TGTTTGTAGTGATGCTTTCTAAGGCCCACTTGACTTCACATTCCAAGATGTCTGGCTCTAGGTGAGTGATCACACCATTGTGATTATCTGGGTTGTGGGGGGTATAGCATAAAGCAAATATCATGGTGCAGATGGACAGTGGGGAAATCACTCATCCTTGATGATTCTAAATTCTTACATCTATAACAGGAAATGTTTCTATTCTTTAGATTAGAACATGGCATTAGAAGTGACTTTCTACATGTATAGATTTCTGAGAAAATATTGTATAGTGATTAGAAAAAAAGAGTTTTGGGAAAAATTTAATATGGGGTCAGGGCCAGTGACTTAATAGCAATATGACATTTTGTGAGTCACTTAGTCTCTTAGTCCCATATTTTTGCCTATAAAATAGACTTATATCACTTCTTCACTGGATTATTGTGAAGGGTAATCAGATCATGTAAAGGGCTTAGCACACTTCCTGGCATCTAAATAGACAACCTGTATTACTGCTACTACTTCTACTATTACCACTGGTACTACCACTACTAATACTACTACTGTTATTACTAATGAACTTCCTCACTTTACCAAGTGCAATGCAGGATTTGGGAGGTTACAGCTACTTCTGGCTCTGTGTAATCAATATTCTTTTTACTACAGAGCAATAGAATTGATGCTCCCTGCCACTAGTTTGGCACCTTTTCTATGCCAACAAGCTTGGAATTACAAAATCCAAATGTACAAGAGCTTATATCTGAGCAGAGAATTAACAGCAATTAAATAGTTTTCATTGTGACACCTCAGTGGAAATCTGTCTCTCCAATTGATTTCTTCTGACAATTGGCAATGGTTGGGAGACTAAATGAGAATTTGCAGGGAAGGAGACAAGGTTACTCTTGGAACTCAGAGCAATATTTGAAGTTGGCAAGATATGAAACCGGCATATTTAAACCGGGTTGAGAAGTTGAGGAAGACTCCTGCAGGCAAAACCTATGACTGTCACATTTTAAACAAAAAGTGGAGAGATCTTTAGGGATACATTTAGATGTGAAGGAGAAAGCTACATAGATAAGAACTAAGGCTTTGGAGGACCTTTCTACATAATTTAGGCTAAGATGAGGTATGGATTTCTCATTTGTAATAGTGGGCTATTACTGTGCACTCCTTAAAGGGCTCTTGCAAGCATTAAACTATGCAGTCTATGCAAACCACAGGTCATAATGCCTAGAACTTTGTACAAGCTCAGTAAATTGAACTCACTGAGTTTATTTTTACTCACATTATTGTTTTCTCTTTCTCCTCTTCTGTCTTCTTGCATTCCCATTCTCCTTCCTTCTCAATGTCTTTTTTTTGAAAACCACAGTTGCTGGCATCCATATGGTGATAATCCTCATCTCATCCTCCTCACCAACCTTTAACATGTGTGGAGTCCATTCATAGGCTGGACATGCTTCCTATTTAATGTTTATTATATTTCTTTAATATAGATATTCCACTGACACTGTTTTAAAGATTAATAAATAGAAACACAGAGAAGTGAAGTTACCAACACATATAACCAGTTAATAGTAAAATGTAGTTATTAATAGCCATCTTGTCTTTAGAGCTCACACAGGTCTACATTTATTTATTTGTTAATGATTGCAAAAAGGTAAATTTACTATAAAGTTCTTTCTTAAAATCATTGCCTTGAAGGGGCTAGTTTCAATGTTGTCATCTAGCTATTTGGGTGATGAATTGAATATAATCATCACTAAGGTTCTAATAACCTATTTTTAAAAACTCTGACTATCTGATAGCCTAAAAATGCTACACAGAAGAACTATACAAAAAAGATCTTAATGATGCAGATAACCATGATGATGAGATCACTCACCTAGAGCCAGACATCCTGGAGTGTGAAGCGAAGTGGGCCTTATGAAGCATCACTACGAACAAAGCTAGTGGAGGTGATGGAATTCCAACTAAACTATTTCAAATCCTAAAGATGGTGTTGTTAAAGTGCTGCATGCAATATGCCAGAAAATATGGAAAAGTCAGCAGTGGCCACAGGACTGAAAAAGGTCAGTTTTCATTCCAATCTCAAAGAAGAGCAATGCCAAAGAATGTTCAAACTACCACACAGTTGCACTCATTTCACATGCTAGCAAAGTAATGCTCAAAATTCTCGAAGCTAGGCTTCAACAAGTATGTGAACTGAGAAATTCCAGATATTCAAGCTGGATTTAGAAAAGGCAGAAGAACCAGAGATCAATTGCCAGCATCTGTTGGATCAAAGAAACAGCAAGAGAATTCTAGACAAACATCTACTTTTGTTTCATTGACTACACTAAAGCCTTTGACTGTGTGGATCACAATAAACTGTGGAAAATTCCTAAAGAGATAGGAATACCAGACTACCTGACCTGCCTCCTGTGAAACCTGTATGCAGGTCAAGAAGCAACAGTTATAACCAGACATGGAACAACTGACAGGTTTCAAATTGGGGAAGGAGTACATCAAGGATGTATATTGTCACCTGGCTTATTTAACTTATATGCAGAGTACATCATATGAAATGCTGGACTGGATGAAGCACAAGCTGGAATCAAGATTGCTGGGAGAAATATCAATAACCTCAGATATCCAGATGGTAACACTTGTATGGCAGAAAGCAAAGAGGAACTAAAGAGCCTCTTGTTGAAAGTGAAAGAGGAGAGTGAAAAAGCTGGCTTAAAACTCAACATTCATAAAATAAAGATTTTGGCATCCACTCCCATCACTTCATGGCAAATAGGTGGGAAAACAATGGAAATCATGACAGACTTTATATTGGGGGGCTCCAAAATCACTGCAGATCGTGACTACAGCCATGAAATTAAAAGACACTTGCTCCTTGGAAGAAAATTTATGACAAACTTAGATAGCATATTAAAAAGAAGAGACATTACTTTGCTGACAAAGTTCTATATAATCAAAGCTACAGTTTTTTCCAGTAGTCATGTATGGATGTGAGAGTTGGACCATAAATCAGGCTGAGCACTGAAGAATTGATGCTTTTGAACTGCAGTGCTGGAGAAGACTCTTGAGAGTCCCTTGGACTGCAAGGAGATTAAACCAGTCAACCCTAAGGGAAATCAATCCTGAATATTCATTGGAAGGACTAATGCTGAAGCTGAAGCTCCGATACTTTGACCACCTGATGGCAAAGAATCGACTCATTGGAAAAGACCCTGATGCTGGGAAAGATTGAAGGCAAGAGGAGAAGGGGTGACAGAGGATGAGATGGTTGGATGGCATCACTGACTCGATGGACATGAGTTTGAGCAATCTCTGGAAGTTGGTGATGGACAAGGAAGCCTGGCGTGCTGCAGCCATGGGGTCACAGAAAGTTGGACACAACTGAGCAACTGAACAGCAAAAATGATGCTAACAATTTAAGATCAGGGCTTCAGTTCAGTTTAGTTCAGTTCAGTCACTCAGTCCTGAATAAGATCAGGGCTTATTCATTTACAAATATTTAAAGGAAGCTTACCATATGCTGGGCTTCCCTGGTGGGTCAGACGGTAAAGAGTCTGCCTGCAATGTGGGACACCAGGGTTTTATTCCTGGGTCGGGAAGATGCCCTAGAGATGGAAATTGCACCCCACTCCAGTACTCTTGCCTGGAATATCCCATGGACGGAGGATGCTTGTAGGCTACAATCCATGGTGTCCCAAAGAGTTGGACATGACTGAGCGACTTCTTTCTTTCTTTCTTTTTTTATTTTTTTAATTTTTTTATTTTTTAAATTTTATTTTATTTTTAAACTTTACAATATTGTATTAGTTTTGCCAAATATCGAAATGAATCCACCACAGGTATACCCGCGTTCCCCATCCTGAACCCTCCTCCCTCCTCCCTCCCCTACCCTCCCTCTGGGTCGTCCCAGTGCACCAGCCCCAAGCATCCAGTACCGTGCATCGAACCTGGACTGGCGACTCATTTCATACATGATATTATATATGTTTCAATGCTATTTTCCCAAATCTCCCCCCCTTCTCCCTCTCCCACAGAGTCCATAAGACTGATCTATACATCGGTGTCTCTTTTGCTGTCTCGTACACAGGGTTATTGTTACCATCTTTCTAAATTCCATATATATGTGTTAGTATACTGTATTGGTGTTTTTCTTTCTGGCTTACTTCACTCTGTATAATAGGTTCCAGTTTCATCCATCTCATTAGAACTGATTCAAATGTAT
>NW_011494838.1:5168690-5197417 GCF_000754665.1 Bison bison bison | reverse complement strand
CAGCAAACATTATCCTCAATGGTGAAAAACTGAAAGCATTTCCTCTAAAGTCAGGAACAAGACAAGGGTGCCCACTTTCACCATTACTATTCAACATAGTTTTGGCCACAGCAATCAGAGCAGAAAAAGAAATAAAAGGAATCCAAATTGGAAAAGAAGAAGTAAAACTCTCACTGTTTGCAGATGACATGATCCTTTACATAGAAAACCCTAAAGACTCCACCAGAAAATTACTAGAACTAATCAATGATTATAGTAAAGTTGCAGGATATAAAATCAACACACAGAAATCCCTTGCATTCCTATACACTAATAATGAGAAAACTGAAAGAGAAATTAAGGAAACAATTCCATTCACCATTGCAACAGAAAGAATAAAATACTTAGGAATATATCTACCTAAAGAAACTAAAGATCTATATATAGAAAACTATAAAACACTGGTGAAAGAAATCAAAGAGGACACTAATAGATGGAGAAATATACCATGTTCATGGATTGGAAGAATCAATATAGTGAAAATGAGTATACAACCCAAAGCAATTTATAGATTCAATGCAATCCCTATCAAGCTACCAACGGTATTCTTCACAGAGCTAGAACAAATAATTTCACAATTTGTATGGAAATACAAAAAACCTCGAATAGCCAAAGCTATCTTGAGAAAGAAGAATGGAATTGGAGGAATCAACCTACCTGACTTCAGGCTCTATTACAAAGCCACAGTTATCAAGACAGTATGGTACTGGCACAAAGACAGAAATATTGATCAATGGAACAAAATAGAAAGCCCAGAGATAAATCCACGCACATATGGACACCTTATCTTTGACAAAGGAGGCAAGAATATACAATGGATTAAAGACAATCTCTTTAACAAGTGGTGCTGGGAAAACTGGTCAACCACTTGTAAAAGAATGAAACTAGAACACTTTCTTTCTTTCTTTACCGTATGCTAGCTACTCCTCTTGTTGAGGAGGATAAAGTAGGGAAAATAGAGACAACACATACATTACTATTGAACTTACATTCTAGTGGGAGGAAACAATGTACTAACAAGAAAGTTGGCAAACTCTTTTCTGTAAATGACCCAATAGTTTATGTTCTTTGAGTCATATGGTCTCTCATGCAACTACTATAGAGCAAAAGCTGTCATAGAAAAAAAATGGCTGTGTTCCAATAAAGATTTATTTATAAAACTTGGTGGCCAGCCAGATTTGACTTTGAGGCTATAGTATACTGATTCTTGAATTGATACAGAAATGAATACACAAAGTAAAGCAATATTAGTGCTAAGTAAATAATCACTGTTGGTAATGTCATAGACAGTGACTTATGGTGTCTTCTTTAGGTTGTAAGGATGGAGAGGATCTCTTAGAAATGTAAGCTGAAATTTTAAAAAATGAGAGAAGCAAACGTTAAAATTAGAAGGAAGAACATACAAGGAGAATGCAAAGTGTCTAGAGGAGAAAGTCCCAGAACCTCATAAGGAAGGAGAGTGAAAGAGATAAGGTTATACATGTAAATAGTAGACATAATAAATCCGTAGGCTAGGTCAATAAATTATAATTTTATTATAAATTGATTGAGAGATCATGGAGGATTCTAAGAAGATGGTAGTGGTAGCATAGTCTTTCATTCTCTGTCAGTCATCACCTAAACCCCACTCCAGTACTCTTGCCTGGACAATCCCATGGACAGAGAAGCCTGGTAGACTGCAGTCCATGGGGTCCCTAAGAGTCAGACACAACTGAGTGACTTCACTTTCACTTTCATGCATTGGAGAAGGAAATGGCAACCCACTCCAGAGTTCTTGCCTGGAGAATCCCAGGGATGGGGGAGCCTGGTGGGCTGCCGACTATGGGGTCACATAGAGTCGGACACAACTGAAGCATCTTAGCAACAGCAGCAGCATCACCTAAAACAAAGAAACTAGATGGAAAAACAAAAATCACTGGACTATATTTTCAACAAAACTAAATGACAAGATATTCCCAGGTGTGCCAATCTATAAGCAAATTGCCAGAATCCATAGGACCTGTATAATATCAACATTTGTGTGGCAGAAAATGGGAAGCAACAGAGAACCAAAACCCAAAATAGTTGACAGATATTCATTAGGAACACAACAGGCCAGTCTGAGAATAGCAACTGAAGGTATTTTGGTCAAATGAAGACAAGGGGTCTTCAGAGCTTGAGCAAGTAATCAATGCTGAATTATTCACCAGCAGTTACATGCTTGAGTATAGTGACCAAAAGAGACCACACCAAGACATATTGTAAAATTACTAGACTTTAAAAAAAATTCTTTGAATATCTAGACAAAGATATCAAGTGACTTATAAGAGGAAAAAGTCATATTCAGACTTCCAACAGTAATGCTTTACTTCAGAAGAAAATGGGGTGATATTTAGTATTTGAAGATAGAAAAAGTGAGTTAAGAATTGTTATCCAGCAAAACTGACTCTCTCACGTAAAGAATGCAAACCATTATCAAGATGCAAGAACCAAGTAAATGTTGTTCTGTTGAGCTCTTCTTAAGGAATCTGCTAGAGAGTGAACTTCTGAGGACCAAAATAATTGGAAACACATTGGCATAGGTACTAGTGTGGAGCATAAAACATATACAGTTCACATTTGAATGACGTGGCTTTCAACTGTGCAGATTCACTTTATGTGGATTTTTTTTTTCAATTAGTACATACTGTAGAAATATACAATCTGTAGTTGGTTGAATGCACAGATGCCAAACCTGGATAGGGAGGGTTGACTGTAAGATTTTCAACTATGTGGAGGGTCAGAGCACCTTACTTCCACTCTATTCAAGAGTCAGCTGTAATTACTTATAGACTTAAAATTATATGAGGTTTAGAATAATGGACTGCAGTATGTAATAGCTATATACTCAGACAGTGAAAGTATAACAATAAAAATTGAGGAGGTGGATGTGAAGAGAAAAAAATGTGACTTTTTTTAACCCTTAGTCATGGTGGTATTGTTATTTGAAGAACATTATACAGGTTATATGGGATAAACTAAATGAGAATAAATGAACTATTTTAATTATGTTATTTTATATATCCTTAAGGATCACGATTCTTGCTGTGCCAAAGGAGTGATGCAGATGCTATATGGAAGAAGTTAAGCTTTTAAAATGAAGCAAGCAGAAAAACAAAAAGGCCTATAATTTTAAATAGGATTGTAAATACTAGCAGCATTTTTATCCATGTCTATAAATATCAACATCTTTATATATATACCTATATCTTTTTTTTTCTTCAAGTTCTATCTAAAGAAAAGATATTACCAATGACCAGACTGTTCGTGATGAGCGCAGAGAAAGCACTGACTGTGGTCTTGAAATATCACATTTCACTCAAAATATTTATTTACTTTTTGGCTGTCTCAGGCCTCAGTTGGGCACTTGAAATTTAAGTGGTACGTGAGTACAGTTGCCCCACGGCATGTGGGATCTTAGTTCCCAGACCAGGGATCAAACTTGCATCTGCCATTGGAAGGCAGATTCTCAACCACTGACTACCAGAGAAGACCCTAAAAATATATAGTAAGAAAATCTGGGGCAGCAAATTTTCTAGATGAACCTAGAACACCTTGCCACTCCAGGTATCCATGAAGCAGTCAAAGATCACTAAAGTCTCGTCAAACAGGGGCACGACTCATCACAAGTAAGATTTCATTGCCAAGCATGAGACAATTGAGCTTCAAAATGATAAGTAATTGCAAGTAATTGACAACTATCAAATATGTTTAAATCCAGGAGTTACAGGTGATATTTAAAACAAAACCAAACAACAGCAAAATGCAACTGGTCAAATCTGGCCATAATAGGGCACCAAATCTTTATGTAGAAAACTGGTAACTAAAGGGAAAAATTCAAATATTTATCTTACTTGTCTCTATAGTTCCCCTAAGAACTCTACCAATGGCTAACCACACAGTGAACAAGGGAGCATTTCTTTATGAAAGTACACTGACTATTAAATAAAGATGGAAATGAAATAATTTTAATATTAACATTTGGAAGCTCCTAGTGCATGTAAGGAGAAGGCAATGGCACCCCACTCCAGTACGCTTGCCTGGACAATCCCATGGACGGAGGAGCCTGGTAGGCTGCAGTCCATGGGGTCGCTAAGAGTCAGACACGACTGAGCGACTTCACTTTCACTTTTCACTTTCATACATTGGAGAAGGAAATGGCAACCCACTCCAGTGTTCTTGCCTGGAGAAGCCCAGGGACGGAGGAGCCTGGTGGGCTGCGGTCTATGGGGTCGCACAGAGTCCAACACGACTGAAGCGACTTAGCAGCAGCTGCAGCAGCAGTGCATTTAAGGATCTAGACACTGAGCTGTAACAGCTGAGAACTTCTTAGAAAGAGAGATAGTAAGAGTGATGCCCCCTGCTGATGAAAGCACACATCACATCTTCTAGTTCTGCCAAAGGAACCAACAATGAACATGACCGGGATTGTGGATCCAGCTGCCAAAGTGAAGGGTGAAAGAATGGGTGACCTGTAACATGGATACGTGGTCAACAAAAGCCGGACTGTGGGGAGTTCTACAAGTTAAATTCCTTGGGTGATTGAATAGGTAAACTGTAAAGGAAAAAAAAAAAAAAAAAAGAGTAGATGGTTGTGGTGATTATAGAGGATAGGCAAGACTAATCAAGGAAATATGATGAGAGATTATTAAACACATACACGTATAAGAGGTTTCTGTAAAACTCAGGAGAGTGGTTGCTTTTGGTTGAACGATTTATTCGAGTTAGAAACAGCCAGACTCAGAAAAGGAGTTCTGAGGTGGATGGCAAAGTTCTGTTTATGTCTTTGGTAGTAGTTATAAGTGTTTGCCTTACGATAATCCCTTAACCTTTATTTTTTGGGGGGTTGGTGGGGGAGGGGGGAGTTGGTTTGCATCTATTTTGTTTTACATGAAAAATATTTAAATGTAATATTTGTTCTTCTGAAAAGAGATTACTTTGAAGGGGAGCAAGGATTAAAAACAGGAACCCAGGTTAGGGAGCTATTAAAGTATTCAAGACTACTGCATGTGATGATGGAGAAGGAGTTTAGCAGCTTTCCCTGTAGCATTTCAGAGAAAGAGAGAAATTATTCGGGCTGCTTTCTTCTTCCTTGTAGAAAAACACTCAAGACATTGAAATGGGTGTGGAGACAGATGTACCAATAAGAGTTTGGGTCTTAAAGCTAAACACCTATATACCTAACTGATGCACCAAACCATGCCACTGGGGATTCTGCACACATTATGAGAAATGAGATAGCTACTTTTTCTTTTTTTTTTTTTTTTAATGAATAAGCACACTCTGATAAAAATCTTCACCAATCGGCACTGCTTTAACATGACATTTGAAAGTCATAATGGCCAGATTACAATATAATACTTTCAGGTATCACCTGCTCAGTTTTAAACCACTATTTATTAATTCATATTTGGGCAAGACCATTTCAATTTGGGGGAAAAGAGTTGGAAAAGACAGTACTTGTGGCTATTCCACAAATCTGTTAAGATAACACATATCTTAGGTTGTTCGCTACTAGAGAAGGAACTTGTCTTATTTACCAGCACTGCTTTGTAAGTACATGATAAATCGAATCAAAACATTAAATGCAAAAATCAATTGAATTATTACAAAATTATTATCTCCAAAGAAATGGCATTAATAACTCACACACCAAACTCACACATACTCATTTTTTCTCTGTAAGTGACAATGGAGCTTTATGATTACTATAGAGGCCAGGAAGGATGGGATGTGTTAAGGGTTAGGATGGGGAACTGAGAGGATAATAAAAATAAATGGGATACGAACCTAGAGGGGAAGGGAACAGAACTGAGTGCGACGCCATTGGGGAAAGTTACTTATCACTACTTGACCTTAACTTCCATGTTTGTAAAGGGGTGTAAAGCAGGCACGGTAATTGTGAGTGCTGAACTCAGAGTCTAGGACTCCACATTCCTTTGCCGCATAAAAGTTGCTCAGTAAAAGTTATCTTTTTTTCTTCTTTAGGGGTGATTTTATATGTGGCTGTCCTCTGCCAGCTCTGAACCTAGCTGCCTTTTACATGTTGGCTAAGCCCTGAGGCATCACACGCTGCTGAGTGCTTTTCATTCAATGGGTCACTGTTGACATCGGGACTGACATTTCCCAGCACATCCTGTGTAACTGCCATGCTGATACCAACGTGACCTGAGTGGCTTCTGTAGTAATCCCTTTCCTCTACACAGCCACCTGCTGTCAGGAGCTGCCTGTGCAGAAGGAAACGATTCCCAGTCCCATCAGAGCCCTAATTAAAAGTGCGCTGAATTAAACTTGAATGCATGGAGAACAATTAGCTCTCTCTTTTGTCTCTCTATTCAAATCCATAATGCAGAGCAGCCAGGTGTCATGTTCAACAAATCTCCATCACTTGATGGCTAGAGAAAGGAATGGTGTTGGAAAAGCTCCAGAATTTTCCCCCGGAGGCCTATTCTGGCCTTCCTATCTTTGCAGGAACTCAATTGTCATGATGCTTCTGTTTGAATCCCTCTTTCTAAATGTCCCCTTCTCCCATCTCCAGCTTTCTTCTAAGAAAACAAACCTCAATTTAAGTCTCTTTATCACCACATTCTTTATCAGGAGGTTTGCAAAATGTTTTCAACAAAATACCAAACATGCTTGACTGGGATTTCTTTCTTTCTTTCTTTTTTTTTTTTTATGAAAACAGGATTGAAAAATCAAGCACAGACACCAGTTCACTGTACTGTTGTTTTAACTTTACATACATGCCTTAGTAGAAGGCATCCCTGATCTCTGCCATGGTAAACATAGTCAGCCTCTGTGTAGGCTGTGATATTATTTCTCCATGCACGCAAGCATGCATACATATGTGCTAAGTTGCTTCAGTTGTGTCTGACTCTCTGCGACTCTATGGACTGTAGCTGGCCAGACTCTTCTGTCCATGGGATTTTCCAGGAAAGAATACTGGAGTGGGTTGCTGTGCCCTTCTCCAGGGGATCTTCCCGACCCAGGGATTGAATCTGCATCTCTTGTGTCTCCTGCATTGGCAGGCAGGTTCTTTACTGCTAGTGCCACCGGGGAATCCCCTTTCTCCTTATATATACATCAATTATTCTACTTAAAATTCTTTCTGGCAACTGAGTGATCCTTCACCTTATACTAATTCCAGTAACTAGAATACCCCCATATGTGCAGGGGAACTAAATAAACTTCTCAATTCCCCAGTCCCTTTCAGACTGAGGTCCTTACTCAATCCCCCATCTCTCTCCATCCCCAAGGCCTGGAAAATTATTATTACTCTGGAAACTCCTGAGGAAAATGATCAGGAATTTAAAATTAAATCATAATTGCTAACAAATCTATTATCCCTTTGGAAAATAAGATCTTTGGAAAGAGAGACCCATAAGCTAGTGAAAAAGAAAAAGTGCAGAGTTTTGACTATATAACATTCTGAGTTCAAGTTTTATGACTTATTATCCATATGAACTTTGGCATGTAACTTCTCTGTGTCTTAGTTCTTCTGCTTATAAAATTGTGAAAATAAATCACTATCGATACATGTGGCTGTTTTGAGGATTACTAATGACTAAAAAGCCTCTTGATGAAAGTGAAAGAAGAGAGTGAAAAAGTTGGCTTAAAGCTCAACATTCAGAAAACTAAGATTGTGGCATCTGGTCCCATCACTTCATGGGAAATAGATGGGGAAACAGTGGAAACAGTGGCTGGCTTTATTTTGGGGGGCTCCAAAATCACTGCAGATGGTGATTGCAGCCGTGAAATTAAAAGACACTTACTCCTTGGAAGGAAAGTTATGACCAACCTAGACAGCATATTGAAAAGGAGAGACATTATTTTGCCAACAAAGGTCTGTCTAGTCAAGGCTATGGTTTTTCCAGTGGTCATGTATGGATATGAGAGTTGGACTGTGAAGAAGGCTGAGTGCTGAAGAATTGATGCTTTTGAACTGTGGTTTTGGAGAAGACTCTTGAGAGTCCCTTGGACTGCAAGGAGATCCAACCAGTCCATCCTAAAGGAGACCAGTCCTGGGTGTTCACTGGAAGGACTGATGCTAAAGCTGAAACTCCAATACTTTGGCCACCTGATGCAAAGAGTTGACTCATTGGAAAAGACTCTGATGCTGGGAGGGATTGAGGGCAGGAGGAGAACAGGATGACAGAGGATGAGATGCCTGGATGGCATCACCGACTCGGTGGACATGAGTTTGGGTAAACTCCGGGAGTTGGTGATGGACAGGGAGGCCTGGGGTGCTGTGGTTCATGGGTTCGCAAAGAGTTGGACACGACTGAGCAACTGAACTGAACTGAACTGAACTGAATGATTTATATGATGTCTTAGCTCGGTGTCTTAAGTGTATGAGAAGATGGTATTGCCAATGTGAAGGAGGTCAATCCGGCTAGAACCAAATATTCACACTGAGCTATTGTCTGGGAACAGACCTGAGGGGAGGACACATTACAGAATGAAGTAGAATGAAATGTGCAGTTTCTAACGGTGATACCACGACTATAATAGTCTAATTTAATAACAACCTGGTAATATAAGTTTGTGGGAAGGTCATAGAAGTATTGGGATAAATGCAAGTTCTCTTAGAAATATTTTGTGTGTGTGCATGCTCAGTTGTGTCTGACTCTTTGCAACCCCGTGGATTGTAGCCTGCCAGGCTCCTCTATCCATGACATTTTCCAGGCAAAATACTGGGGTGGATTGCCATTTCCTTCTCTCAGGGATCTTCCTGACCCAGGGACTGAACTCATGTCCCCAGTGCATCCCCTGCCATTGCAGGTGATTCTTTACTGCTGAGCCACGTGGGAATCCCCAGAAATATTTAGTGCACTGTGCACAGAGCCCGGTTGCCACCACTCACCTTCGCATCACCCTAGTAGACTCTGCCATTTGATCTCAGGGCTCTCTCTCAGAGATTTCAGCGTATTTTCAGAATTCTTTCCAATTATGTAAATGGTCTATTACAGCCTCTCACCCACAAAGCCTCTCGTAGTAAAAATGTGCTCAGTTTTCCTGCTTCCAAGTTTCCTTGATCTGGAAATGTCATCTGCAGACCCTCAGCCACGCACACATCTTCCTGCTGATATGAATGACAGTTATGATGAACAGACAACCCTGCTTAAATCCACACAGCAGTGGTGAGAAACGTTTGTGCTTGGCAGCACACATTCAAACACTAGAATTTCTGTTGTCTCACTTGAAGGCACAAAAGGACTCAAAACAACACTAAACTAGTCAGTAACAATTACAGCATAATCACTACCATAGTATAACAATGCCTCACAGATTCATCCTAGAAAAGTATCCGCAGTTATTGCGCCATTCACTTGGTCACCCCTTGGCTCTGTTCTGTTATCTGAGGAGAACTTTACAGCTCTGCAGAACTTTCTTACAATCTTGAGACTTTAGCACATGCCGACCATTCTTTTTGCTGGTCTGGTGTTTTATTGCACCTCCTACCTCTTACTGGTAGCAAAAGGTGAACACTGCACAAACCTCTCAGCTCAGGGCTCCATCAGACAAACATCACCTTCATGATCTGTTTCTGCTGTTGAAGTCAAAGAGAACTGGAAATCAGCATCTGGAGATTCATCTGGGATGGACTTGCCATACACTCTGTGTTGTAGGGTACCATTTTTTACAAAAAAACAAAAGTCACCACTGTAAATCATGAAGGAAAGTTGGAGTGCTTAAGAGGGAACCATGCTTCAGGGAGCACTTCTGGGACCCAACAAACAAGAATAAAGCCTCAGAAGATTGTCAGGAAAATCATAGCTATATGGGATTGAAGGAAAATTCCCCTTATCTTCAGTATTCATGAGAAAGAGGTAAAGAAACTTTCTAGGACAATTATGTAATTGTACACCTTGAGAAAGTGGTTAAAACTCTGCCTTCTAATCCAGGAAGTATGGGTTCAATCCCTGGTCAGGGAACTAAGATCCCGTATGCCACAGGGTGTGGCCAAAGAGAAAAAAGAAAGGTATTCCCAACACATGGTTTTCAGTGCGAAAGGGAATAATACAAGTGAAAAATGAAATACCTCCCTGAAAGAGTTAAAACGGAGGGGGAGGCCTTTCATGCTTTGCCTTCTAAGTACCATTAACCATTTTCTCCCATCAACTCCCTAAGACCCAACCACTCTACCTGTTTTCCAGGGAAAGTCCTTCTGTCTTATTCTTATTAGTGCGACACACACCTCGTGTCTTGGGTTGTTATGTCGTAAGAGTCAGCAGCCAGAGAGCATATAATACCCTTATTTATTCTACCTGTGTTCATCCAGCTTCAGTTATCATTAGGATGCTCTTCATTGCTGCAAACTCTGCATGCACTTTAGAGATGTTGCATAAGTGATGTCATGTTACTGGTCTGTTGCCTTATCTTCTCCCTGGAGCGTAGAGAGTCCTTTAGCTTCATATGTTCCTCAGTTAGTCTGGTGGTTTTCATATATTCATGAAATTTCTATCACTTTTACTCCCTTCTTGCTCTCTTATGTTCTTTTTTTATTTACTAATTTTTACTTTTGTTTTAATTTTCTTCATTGGTTATTATCATATAACCTTGTTATATGTTTAAGGTTGTCATTGTAATCACAGCTTCTCTATTAGTCAGTCAGTTCAGCCACTCAGTCATGTCCGACTCTTTGCGACCCCATGGACTGCAGCATGCCAGGTCTCCCTGTCCATCATCAACACCTGGAGCTTGCTCAAACTCATGTCCATCGAGTTGGTGATGCCATCCAGCCATCTCATCCTCTGTGATCCCCTTCTTCTCCCACCTTCAATCTTTCCCAGCAACAGGGTATTTTGCAATGAGTCAGTTCTTTGCATCAGGTGGCTAAAGTATTAGAGTTTCAGCTTTAGTATCAGTCCTTCCAATGAATATTAAAAACTGATTTCCTTTAGGATTGACTGGTTTGATCTCCTTGAAGTCCAAGGGACTCTCAAGAGTCTTCTCCAACACCAGAGTTCAAAAGCATCAATTCTTAGATACGCAGCTTTCTTTGTGGTCCAACTTTCACATCCATGAATGACTACTGGAAAAACCATAGCTTTGACAAGACAGACCTTTGTTGGCAACTTCTTTATAGTATAGGGCTTCCCTGGTGGATCAGAGGTAAAACCTCTGCCTGCAATGCAGAAGACCCAGGTTTGATCCCTGTATCAGGAAGATCCCCTAGGGAAATGGCAACCTATGCCAGTACTCTTGCCTGGAAAATTCCATGGGCTACAATCCATGGGGTCGTGAAGAGTTGGATGTGACTGAGTGACTTCACTTTCACTTTTCTCTGTAGTGTATCATGTACTGGGATATTCAAAGCACTTGCCTTAGAAAAAAAGAATCTTATTTTTGATTCTGCAGGATCTCACCCCTGGTATAAACAAGCTACCTGGATCTCTGTACATCACTTCCTAACTGAGCCCTGAATATAATCATCTTCCTGTGTCCTCTCAAATGCCTGCATGCCTGGTGAGTTTTCTTTCGGTCCTCAGCTGTTTTCTCATTATCATGTAAATTAAAGATATCAGAACCTAACCCCATGTCTCAAACTTGCAGTGCCTTGAAGATCATTCATAAAAGAAAAAAAAATTATTCTGGTTATCAAAATATGAAGTTATTTTATTCATGCTATTATGACTGTGACATTATGAAGCAAGACTCTGAACGGCTTGCAGCTTGGTCCAAATACCAAAATCCTTCTTCCAAACATAAATCCCTTCTTCCATACAGCTCCCTCTCCCTGACCCATTCTTACCTCACCACTATTACCTAAGCAGCCTATATCTGCTGTGGTTCCCCAGAGGGGAGAAATTACTAGAAGATAATAATTTTTAAAAATCCCTCAAATCTTGGGTTTTCTTTTACTTTGGAGACCTTGTGGCATGCAACCTCTACCTTTTAATTTTAATACTTTTCTAGATTTGGGCATTATTCAACCTATCAGGACCTACAGTGTCTCTTAAGTCTTCTATATTGAGCATCAAACATCAGCCAACTATCAGAGTTGCTTGAACCCCACACATCAATTAAAGGAAAAACTAAAGGAGACTTAGGGTCTTACTGAGTTTAAGTTGCAAAATCAGGGAATGTGGGATAAAAGATGCTGCAGGAGAACTTCATGCTGAAAATGAGAGTACAAGAAATGTTAGGCAGAATTCTATTCCAATTTTTAAGTATTTAAGCAGTATATTCAGAGTAACACTTTCAGTTCATTAGGGAAGTTGACCTTAATAAAGCCAGTTTCTAGCACTGACTCTTCCACTGCATTCTGAGTTCAAGACTCTATTGTGAGCCTCTGGCCTTTGGCTGATTCCTAACCATGGGCTGCCTGATTCTGAAATGTACTTCATACCGAGTCTCTTGGAACAAGAATCATTCTTCTCCCCTGATACTTGTATTCTTTTTTTATTTAAATGCATATTGCTTTTCTTTTGTACACATTTTACTGCAGTCTTTAATACTCATCTTGCCTTTTTCTAGTTTATTTTTCCCAAGGCAGGATCTCTACTGGGTACCTCCTCATAGCGATGGATTTTGGGGTCCACTGAGAAGTAGAAGTCTAGAAGGAATGATTAAGACCTTTCTGGTGGAGGGAGCAGGAGATGACAGCCTTCGGGCTGTGATACATGTCTGATTCCTGGGGAAGGAGAAGGGAAAGAAAGGAAGACAGGAGTGGCAGGAGTTTTAAATTGCCCCATGGTTCCAGGAAAGATTCATCCAGGTCAACAGGAAGACCTTGAGCCACATCACGCATTTGATTAGTCTCTGTCTTACTAGCGTGGACCTTGTTTAATGCCCTTACTGCTCTCTGTCACTGGTGGGGATCAGCCCATGGCAAGCACGGTGGATCCTTGGGTCAGTGGCTGGGAGCATCAGTCTGTTATACTCCTTGTGCTAGGAGATTTGAAAGTTGCATTTTCCTATCTGCTACACTAGGTCAAAGAACAATAGTGGGATTTAAGGCATCATTATGAGATATTTTTCGCCGAAGGTCTTTTCTCATGACTTTTCCTATGCGATAGTCAATTTTATTCTGCCTCCTTTTCTTATTTAAATCTTAACTCAAATATCAATTTTTCAGGGGAGCTTCTCTGACCAGATCATTCATTGCTGTTCTCACTCTTGAACAGCTCAATACCCCATTATCCTGTTTTATTTTTCTCATTGTCTGAATTGCTATTGGATATTATCCTATATATTTGAGTGGCTGTTTATTCTGTGTCTCCTCCACCCCAATAGAGCAGGAGTCTAGTCTGAATTGTTCCCTATTCTATTGCCAAAGCTTGGAAAGAGTTCAATAGCAATGCCTAGAAAAAATAAGGTGCCCTTTAAATATCGGGTTGGCCAAAATGCTTTTCCATAAGGTCATACAGAGAAACCCAGACAAACTTTTTGGCCAACCCAATATTATTGTTATTAAAATTCTTTTTTCTTCTAACTCTATTATTCATTGTGAATTTTTCTTCTTTAGACCATCTAAAATGCTGCAATCATCTCCAGTATTACACAACATTGTAGCCAGTATAATCAGGTCTCCTTCTCTTACTAGTGTGAACTAAGAAGGTTGCCTGCCATTATCAGTAGACAAAGGATGTGGCCATCAAGCCATCAGCTACTGAAGAGGCCCCCAGTTGTGCCCCCTGAGGGGATTCAGGGTGGGACAGAACCAAATACTGGCCTTAGATAGCTAGGGTGCACCTCAAAGGAATGATTTCAGTGAGCCCAGACTCTTGCATCTTCCCACACATAGCAAAGTTCTCAAACATTCATTTGAGATGTCTGGTTTTCTTTAACTAACAGTAATCTTTTGATACTCCAATTACCTGGCTTTTGTTGCAAAACTCCTATATATCCTGGTTCCTCCCTTACCTCTCCGAGGCAGTTTCTCAGAACTATCTGAGAGGCTGTCTTCTGGCTTAAGCTCTCAGGGTTATAAAGGATAATTCTCAACTTTAAGGTTGTTCACTTTTTTTTTTTTTTTTTTTCCAGTCCACACTAGTCTTTGAACATCTTGAAAGTAAAGGTCATGTTTTATACTCCATATAACAGTGCATGGGGTATCCAGTAGTGCTGTTAAACAAGTGTTGATAAATGGCAGAAGGAACAAGGGAAGGTTCCAGGGTATGCAGCTTTCTCAGTCCATGCCATGTGCATAACGGCCCGTGAGCTAGTGCAGTACAACATGTACATTTGAGTATACACATGACTGTGGAAGAAACACAGCAGGAAAAGATGGGAAATGGACCTGAGAATGAGCAGAACAACTGTGAGCAAAGCCTGCAAGATGCCTTTTCTCTTTGCAGGAGGCGCATCCATTCCGTGATCAAACAGGAAGTACACAGTCAGGTGCGGAGAGGAAACCTGGTGTTTGTCTTTGTACTGGAGACAGGCCCCGAGGCCGCTGCCTGATCCTGGGGCCAGGGCTGGCAGCTGAAGGCTCCGGTATCCTTTCTGTGAGCACAACTGCTTTGTGCAGCGATCAAAGGCCCTCCCATCCCACATCCCACGCTTCAGTCACATGCCCCTGGAGAGAGAGCTTCCCCCTCTTCTTTCAGTCACTTGTGTTTCCTAGCAAACCAGGAGCAGTTGAGCCTGGCGATTGAGATCCATCTTGCCACAATTTGTTGTTGACATTGTTCTCAGTTTTACGTTCCCTGATTTAACAACTACTGGCTTTCATTTTTTTTTAAAGGAGGGATGAACTGGGGCTCTGTGTTGATAAGGAGGAAGATTTGAGCCCCAGTATTTTCTAACTGCACTGTCATAGGCCAGTTACTTAACTTCTTGGTGCATCAGTTCTTATAGCCCCAGAGTTTGAATTGTAATATCCATCTCTTAAGATTTTCCTGATGGATATACAAGATTGTGTATGCTTTTGCAAACACAGTTTAAAGCCCATCCTCTGCTCAACACACTGGGATCCCCTGCACTGTCTCTGGAACAGCTCTCCCATAACCTTTATAGTTACCTGACAAAATGAATGTCCCTTTAGTGGAGGAGGAAGACAAGTGTCACAGCCCCACCCCAACCCCAATGCTGGTGCTTTTGTGCCACTGGAGAATACTCCAGGTTCTCTGTCCTAGTTGAGGTATTGCTTACGGAGGCAGTTATGAAGCAAAGAAAACCTTTCAATCTGTTTATCAAAAGAGCCTTGCAAGCTTCTGCTTCAAGGTAGGTGAATCAATTAGGTGGTATTGAGCGGGGAAAGTTAATCTGCATCCAAAGCATTTTACTGCACAAACAAGTTAAATAAAAAATCAAGTGCAGGCCAATTGACTTACTCCACTGTGGTTGGAACTGAAGGAAGAGGAACCATTCCGTCTTAACCTCTCCTAATTCTTTCTTACCTCTGCCTTAGAGAAGAAGCAGATGTCTTGTGGTAATAAGATACTGGAGGGTCCTGACCTGTGACAAACAGGCAATGTGACTGATGCTTATTAGCTTAAAGAATTAAAGGCTCTTGTGGGTATTATTGGTCTTTTAGTGACTTGGAAGCACTTTTATCCAGAAGAAAGTGTGGGCCAGTGAGTTTATGTTACAGGGAAATTAATATTTCTTCCAAAGAGATTTTCTTCTCTCTGCATACACAGTCATCCCTTGGTATCCGTTGGGGACTGGCTCCAGGACCTCCATGGATACCAAAATCCACAGATGCTCATACTGCATATATAAAATGGCATAGTATTTGTATATGATTTATGCAATCTTCCCATTTACTTTGAATCATCTCTAGACTGCTTATAATATCTAATACAATGTAAATGCTATGTAAATAGTTGTAAATACAATGTAAATGCTATGTAAATAGTTTCTGGCTGTGGCAAATTCTAATTTTGCTTTTTGGAACATTCTGGAATGATTTTTCTGATAATTTTTGATCCTTGGTTGGTTGAATCTGTAGATGCAGAAACCAGAGATACAGAGGGCTGACTGCACTCTCATTAACTGGGGTTGCATCTTAGTGTTATCTCTGACAGCTCTCTCTTTGCACCCTACACCCAAACAGACAATAATCCTGAAAGAGTGTGTTTTAACATATTAGTCACGTTTTCCCATTCTAAAGGCCTCCCCCATATCTACATTCTCATGAACTCTTACTCAGAATGTTCTGGGATTTTAGTGTAACTGTCTACTCCTTTTTCAATCTGACTCTCATCTCTAGCTCATTTTGTAGACTAAAACCTGAATTAGTCCTCGGCATGACATGCTGGAAAGAATACACAGCTTGGTGTCACAGACACTCCACGTTTTACCTCCACTTAGCTATTTACTGACATTGGGCAAGTTACTGAATCTTCCTGAGCATCTACTCATCTGTAAAGTGGGAATAATCACAACCCTACATCACAAAACACTTATGACAAATAAAAACGGCAGTTCATGGAAAGCATTTAGTATAATGCTTGACAACCTAGTAAACACTCAATAAATGGAAGCTATTAAACCATTGTAGGAATTCATTGAAAAATGACTTTTTTTGATTATGTCATTGTTCTTCTAAAACTCTAGCTTCCTTGTGAGCAGAAAACATTTCTGAATCATCTGTGTTTCAACACAAGCATGTGCAGTGCAACACATAGGCAAGTATTCTTAACAATTCTGGGCTTCTCTGGTGGTTCAGATGGCTAAGAAGCTCCCTGCAATGTGGGAGATCTGGGTTTGATCCCTGAGTTGAGAAGATCCCCTGGAGAAGGTTACCCACCCCAGTATTCTTGCCTGGAGAATTCCCATGGTCATAGGATACTAACAGGTTAGAGGCCATGGGAGTCACAAAGAGTTGGACATGACTAAGTGACTAACACTTTTACTTTTTACAATTCTACCTGTTATAATTAAGGCAAAATCTCAACTTTACTGTTTATTTTGTAGCAAAATATAAATAGAGGAGGCATTATTTCTAGATGGGACAATATTGTAAACAAAGATGTGGAAATAGAGATCAGTGAGTAAAACATAGTGAACGTCTATGCAAAACATCCTGTGCAAAAACAGCCTGATGACCCCCAAATGATAATTTACGTAAGGAATCAATAAGATAGATATACTTTGGAAAGGGGTTTCAGGGAGGCTCCTAGAGGCCCCGGAATGCTAGGATATGAACACATGAGCACTGGGTGCTATGCAGAGTTTTGAGCAGGGAGAGTGATGGGATGCGCTGGGCAAGAGAAACTGTCCACCCATTTAGGTCGGAGAAGGACAAGGCACAGTGCCTTTAGAGCTCAGAACAAATCACCCAATTCTATTTCCTGAATTGTTCATCTTCTATGAGGCATGATGAATGCTGACTTTAGACTCCTTCCCTTGGTTCTGCCAGCAATTCAGTAGCTTAATCTTTTTTCCAATCTCAGCTGTTGCCTAATAATCTGTTCCAGGCACAGAAATTTCATTAACTCCTCAATGATGTCCACAGGCTTTGACCATGGATTTCATCTGTTAAGTTGCTTTTATTTCAGCTACTATACAAATTACCCTCTGCCTGGGAAAAAAACAAGAAGAAGAAGCACACTGTTGGGCGGGTGGGGGAGCTACAAGAAAAAAAGAATGGCTGAAGCCCTTCTGTATTTCTCAAACAACTTTCCTCTCCATGAAAATAGATGTCCAGGGAAGAAATTGAATTTCAAAAGCAAGGACTCGATAATAGAGTGACCCCAAATTTTCTCACCGGTAGCTTAAGAGGGGGCCACTGTCACAACCAGCATGATATGTGATTGTCTTATCATCGCCAGAAAACTGTATTATATTTGGTAGAAATGGAACTGTGGCTGGTGCTGGAAATGTGCTGAATGCACACTGATTCCTACTAAGTCTGAGAAACCAGGAGATGAAGGGGTGGAGATGGAAAAGTGAGAGGGGGAATGGGAGGGCGAAAGGAGAGTTCTACTGAAGATCTTCTGCTTAAAAGTCTCACCATGTTGCTGCGCATGAGACTGGGATTTCAGGCATCAGTGGAAAATGTATTTTTGGACAGGAGTCATACTTCATAACTTTCCCTCTGCGAAGCTTCTTCTAACTTGTAGAGCGGTTGCAACTTCTCCTGAATTCCTATGACATATTTACTTTTCTTGTGTGTCCCTTATCAAAATGCATCAGTTCATTTCAATTCATTCGCTCAGTCATGTCCAACTCTTTGTGACCCCATGAACCACAGCATGCCAGGCCTCCCTGTCCGTCACCAACTCCTGGAGTTTACCTAAACTCATGCCCATTGAGTCGGAGATGCCATCCAACCATCTCATCCTCTGTCATCCACTTTTCTTCCCACCTTCAATCTTTCCAAGCATCAGGGTCTTTTCAAATGAGTTAGCTCTCTGCATCAGGTGGCCAAAGTATTGGAGTTTCAGCTTCAACATCAAAACACTCAGGACTGATCTCCTTTAGAATGGACTGGTTTGATCTCCTTGCAGTCCAAGGGACTCTCAAGAGTCTTCTTCAACACCACAGTTCAAAAGCATCAATTCATCAGTGCTCAGCTTTCTTTATAGTCCAACTCTCACATCCATACATAACTACTGGAAAAATGCATCAAACCATTTGATTTACATACTTGTTTTTTCCTTCACCTTGGAATTCTTTGAGGGCAAAAGTCATGTTATATGAGGCTAATGCCAGTACTCAGGGACCAGAAATTCTCTAGGTATCAGCAGCCGTATAGCCAAGGACAGAAGTTCCTAATTGGTAACCAAGGAAACCAGAACAGTAAAAGATGGAGCCAATTTTGGATTAAATAGAATGATGTGTGTAAACTGAATATTACAGGATCTAGACATAGTACCTGGTGATGTGTAAGTAGAGCTGGGGTGTTTACTCTGTCACTTCAGTTAACACATTTGTATATAATTATTTCTGTTATTCTGCCATGTAGAAATTTAGCTAGACACTCAGAAGCTTCTAGGGGAAGAGACAGTGATTTAGGGTGGAGTGGGTATTCTTAATGGTTGTTTTCTTATTTGTCTGTGTTGAGAATCTGGTTGCAACTTTACTATCTCCCTCTAGGACCTGACTATATTATAATACACAAGAAGGGTAAAGATGCCAAGGAAAGACCGTAGGAGGTCCTCTCTAATTCTGGGTGATGTTTCCACATAGGCATTTAAAAGAGGCTGACCATGCATGACCTAATTTTTGCCTTGTTGACATGCCTTCAAAATATTTTTCGTAACTAGTTTTTGGATCAGTGTATTATCTTAAAATGAAATGGCAGGCTACAAACATTTTCAAACAGGTGGTTTCTAAATTCTGTACCCAGTATCTTATACAAAAAAAAGATGTTCACCCTTTGATTATGTTGCATTTAAAACACTTTTTATATTTTGAAAGATACTTTTTATTTATAAGCTATAAGAATGTTTTCTAATGTATATAATGATCAATGTAGAGATGGATTAATTTAGTAAAGTTATGAATTGAGGGATTTCTATATTGGATGGCTTTAATTTTATTTTCTTTGAAAAACATGGAGTCAGTTTCACATCTCCTATTTCTCCATATTTCTCTACAAAATACATAGGCTGGCACTCTTATTTCATCAAAGGAAAAGTTTGAGGACCAGAAATATCAATCGACATGCTCAACATCATGAGATACCTATGATAAAATCAGAATTTGAAGATCCATTCTTTGTTTGAAAATGACTAGACCCCCAAACTAACATAATATTGTAGATCAATTATATTAAAAAAAAAAAACTGTTGCAAAAAAAAAAAAAAAAGAGGCTAGAATCTAGGTCAGTTTTCTCAAAGAGAGGTAAGAGAATGCCCTGGGAATTTTTTTTTTCAAGTATAACTTTCTACCCTAAACTACTACACCA
Source organism: Bison bison bison (assembly GCF_000754665.1). Taxonomy (NCBI): domain Eukaryota; kingdom Metazoa; phylum Chordata; class Mammalia; order Artiodactyla; family Bovidae; genus Bison; species Bison bison. The sequence goes on along the minus strand of NW_011494838.1, from coordinate 5,177,553 downwards.
GAATGTCTGGAGATGAATACGGAAATGTGTTTCTTTAGTATGCACAGAATGTGATTCTTCCACACATTAGAGATTCAGAAACATCCAAAAAAAGACAATAGCCAAAAAATTCTTTAGGGATATATTCTCCTTTTCTCTTAAAAGAAAAAAAGAAATTTTATTGGTGAGTAATTGAAAAATATAATTTTACATACATTTAAAGTGTACAGCATGATGATTTGATAAGCATATACATTGTAGAATGATCACCAAGATCAAGATAATTAATGCATCTATCACCTCACACAGTTAACATTTGCTAAATCTTGTGTGTGTGTGCGCGCGTGTGGTACGAATACTTAAGATCTACTCCCAGCAACTTTCTACTATGCAGTCCTGTAATCACCATGTATACGTCAGATCCTCAGAACTGCTACTTCTTTTTTTAATGAATTTTTATTGGGGTGTAGTTGCTTTCCAGTGTTGTGCTAGTTTCTTCTGTACAGCTACGTGAGTCAGCTATGTGTCACATATATCCCCTCCTTTTTGGATTTCCTTCCTATTTAGGTCACCACAGAGCATTGAGTAGAGTTCCCCGTGCTGTACAACAGGTTCTCATTCAGTTCAGTTCAGTTCAGTCACTCAGTCGTGTCTGACTCTGTGTGACCCCATGGACTGCAGCACTCCAGGCTTCCCTGTGTACCACCAACTCCTGGAGTCTACTCAAACTGATGTCCATCATGTCGGTGATGCCATCTAACCATCTCATCCTTTGCCACCCCCTTCTCCTCCTCCCCTCAATCTTTCCCAGCATCAAGGTCTTTTCCAGTGAGCCAGCTCTTCGCATCAGGTGGTCAAAGTATTGGAGTTTCAGCTTCAGCATCAGTCCTTCCAATGAATATTCAGGACTGATTTCCTTTAGGACTGACTGGTTGGATCTCCTTGCAGTCCAAGGGACTCTCAAGAGTTTTCATTAGTTATCTGTTTTATATATAGTCGTGTATACATGTCAATCCCAATCTCCTAATTCATCCTACTCTGCCTTCCCCTCTTGACTTTCATAGGTCCATTCCCTATGTCTATGTCTCTTTTTCTGCTTTGCAGATAAGTTCATTTGTATCATTTTTCTAGATTCCACATATAAGCGATAGATATTATGTGATGTTTGTTTTTCTCTTTCTGATTTACTTCACCCTGTATGACCTACATGACTCTATTTCTGCCCTCTCCCATTCTCTGGCAACTACCATTCTAATGTTATGCTCCATTTCTATTACATTGACTTTTTTAAAAAAATTCATATATATGTGATACCATACAGTATTGTATCTTTTTCTGTATGGCTTATTTCACTTTGTGTATGTATTTGCATTGATTTATTTGCATTGATCGTCCATCTTGTGCTAAATGGAAGAATTTTATTCTCTTTTATGGCAGAATAATATTCAGTAATATTCCAATGTGTGTGTGTGTGTAACATTTTCTTTATTCATTAATCCATCCAAAGACAATTAGATTATTTTCATCTCTTGGCTATTGTAAATAAATGCTGTGTGAACATAGATATGCAAATGTCTCTTAAAGATACTTATTTTAATCCCAAGAATAGGATTGCTGGATCATATGGTAGAGTTTTTATTTGTTTGAGGAACCTCCATATTATTTTCCATAATGAAGTGAAAAGTGTTAGTCTCTCAGTTGTGTCTGACTTTTTGCAACCCATGGATTGCAGTCTGCCAGGCTCCTCTGTACATGGAATTCTCCAGGCAAGAACACTGGAGTAGGTAGCCATTCTCTCCTGTGGAGGATCTTCCCAACTTAGAGGTTAAACTTGGGTCTTCTGCATTGCAGGCAGATTCTTTACCTTCTGAGCCATCATATAATTTTACATTCCCACCAGTAGTGTATAAAAGTTCCCTTTTCTCCATATCTTTGCTAATAATTATTATCTTTTGTCTTTTTGATAATAGCCATCTCACTGTGGTTTTGATTTGCATTTCCTGGATGATTATTGACCTTGAACATTTTTTCATATACATTTTGCTATCTTCAGAAAAAGTCTATTCAGGTCTTTTGCCCATTTTGGTAGAATTATTTGTTTCTTTTCTATTGAGTTGTATGAGTTCTTTATATATATTGGATATTAACTCCTTATCAGATATATGACTTGTAAACATTTTCTCCCTTTCTGTATGTTGCCTTTTTAATTTTTTGATCATTTGCTATGCATAAGCTCTTTAATTTGATGTACTTTCACTTATTTATTTTAGCTTTTATTACCTGTGTTTTTGGTATCTTATCCAGAACTCTCTACTTTTGTAACTGCTTAACTTCTTTTTGTAAGAAAAGTCCTTAGCACCATTCCTGTTTCCACTCATCTGTGATACTAAGACTGATCCCAATTAGGATCTCTGCAAAACCCTACAATCCCAAATATTTTAGACTTGAGTTACTTCTCATTCTATTACCTCTATACCTTCTTCTCTTAAGGAAGTAGCATATAGCATAATGGTAAAACTCAGTTTCTATAGTCAGCCAGAACCCCCACCTCTTCTACTTACTGAGAAAATGATAAACATATTAACACTGAACTCTTCTTCTAGATGTGAGATATGCCATAACTCATGGAAAGTGTACCATAATGGGGTGGTATGATTGGATAGATATGATTAACATTGAGATAAATAATATCAGTCAGACCCAGTGGTCACATTCATCTCTGAGCCTGAATTTTGTCAGATGGATTCTTGTTTTCATTTCAGTACTTGAAATCAGCTACATGAGTGTCCTCATTTTTCTCTAGTGCAATGGTCTTTCAAAATGTGGTGGTTAGAATACCTACATCAGAATCAGAATTGCTTAAAATGGGATCCCTGAGACTCACCCCATGCTATTGAATTTCTCTGGTGAAGTTCAAGAATCTAATTGCAAAAAGCTCCCAGTTTATCCTGATGCACACCATGATTTGAGAAGCCTTTCCTGTTCCAGAACTGAAGTCTATTGGGATCGTACAAGGTATTCCATCCCTCCACGATTTTAATGGGACTGTTTTTAGTTGTCTGGGTGTCTGAAACTCTCCTGCCTTTGCTTTCATTTTGTGTTTAACATAATTACCTAGCATCTTCTTTACTCAAAGTTGAAACCTTCAAAGCCGACTCTTCTCCTGAATTCCATCCTTTATTTACTGTCATTCATTTAAAATAGCATGTTTGCCTCCTAGACCATTCTTCATTGTATCACTTCCCCTCAGCACGCACAGCTCCTGGCTGGATGTGTCTGTTTCCTCCCGTTTCCATCAGTACATGTATTTCACTGTTTTGTTTTTTTCCTTCTTTTTCCTAGACGATGTCACTCATAATTTTAGAGGAACCTCTTTACTTCATTAGAACCCATGCCTTTCTGGTGGGGCTTGACTCCACCTTTGGTGTCTGAGATGAGCCTGAATAGCTTGAGTGGATTAAGACATGCCATCTCCCTGGTGACTAGCTCAGGAATGACCACTGATCAAACCTGATCAGTGAGGAAAAAAAGAAGACACTGGGAGTGGGGAGAAGATTGATTTCAAAAAAGAAGCATATTCTTTTTTTGTGAAAATTATTGGAAGACACGCTATTTTTCCCTATGCCAGTGGCTTGCAATCCTGCTTATATGTTAAAATTGCCTGATCAGGTTAATCTGCAGTGTTCAAAGAAATGGTTGCGCTTGTTACTTTTTTCCCTTCAGTGTGGTTATGCTATTCATTTCAAATTCAATAGGGACATTTTTTTTTGTTTGTATTCTATTTCACCTTTCTTCCCCATCCTTGTTAATAATTTTTGAGTATATGGTATATGAATGAATCCAGTACCAAAGGTGAAACTATACAGAAAGTTATCCCTAGAGAAATGCTACTACATCCACATTATGTTCCCCCAACTCTCACTCAGGCCCATTGGGAACCAATCTTATTAGTCTCTAAGTTCTCTCTCCTCTGATTTTTTTATGTACAGACAAGTAGAAATTTTTATTTCTCTTTCTTACACAAGGGGAACATCTATAGCTATCTTTTTTTATTTTTGCATTTTGCTTTCTGTAAATGACAATATATCCTGAAAATATTTTCACTTCAGTCCATGGAGATTGCCCTCATTCCTTCTCAGCTGTGCATTATATCATTCTACCTGTAGATGTACCAAGGTTTATTCACCTCTTCTACTGTGTGACTTTTTAATATTTTATTACCAATATTTTAAAATTACAAACAATGTTCCAATGAACCAATGTATATCTACATATTTTATATATCTGGAGGATAAAATTCAGAATAAATTATTGGTTCAAATATTAAATGTCTCCTTTTTAGATATTGCCAAATTCCCATCCAAAAATGATTGTCCCAGTCTGCACTCTGATCAGCAATGTATGAGAGCATCAGCTTGCCCACAGCCTGGCCAAAAGAATGTGTTATCACACTTATGTCCACTTGATAGGTAAGAAATAGTTTCAAGGGCTTTCCTGGTAGCACAACAATAAAGCACTACCTGCCAATGCAGGAGATGCAGGGTTAACCACTTGGTCAGGAAGGACCCTGGAGAAGGAAATGGCAACCCACTCCAGTATTCTTGCTTGGAAAATCCCATGGACAGAGGAGCCTGGCGGGCTAGAGTCCAAGTAGTTTTTAAAGAGTCGTACACAACTCAGCGACTAAACGGCAATAATGATGAGAGGAAGTAAATATCCACACACAGCATTTTCATATATTTTTCTCTATGTCTGTAGTTATAATCTGTGAATACACATTAGAATTGCTGTGTGTGTGAGTTTGGTGTGCACATATGTCTTCTAACCTAGGAGCTCTTCATTTTATTTAGAAAGAACTGCTGGTAATTCTAATACACAGCCAATAGTGTAAGCTGCTGCTCTGGATGATGCAGAATGAGGACATGGGTACAGAACTGCCACAGTCACCATCATCATAAGATGAAAAATCACTTGGAAAAGAAGCCAAGAGGGGAGAGAAGAGAATATTGACCCACGAGAGTAACCTACGCATGAGTATGTGCTCAGTCACTTCAGTCGTGTCGGACTCTTTGCAACACTATGGACTACAGCCTGCCAGACTCCCCAGTCCAAAGGGTTCCCAGGCGCCACTGCTGGCCTGGGCTGCCATGCCCTTCTGCAGGAGATCTTCCCGACCCAGGGACCGAACCCCCATTTCCAGTATTATAGGTGGATTCCTTACCAACTGAGCTACCAGGGAAGCCCCAACCTACACATACAGCCAGTCCCATCTCTATCCTTCATTTGCATAATTCAGTGGATTTTCCCCCAGAAGTCTATATATATATATTTAATGTGTGATCAATAGTTTCATTTCCTTGCTTCAGTAGTTTTTCTTGCCTATAATGTTCCATGCCCTCTCCACTCTGCCTCCCACCGCATTTCTTTAATGTGTCTTAGGTGCTGAATAATCCATTATTGCTTCAGTTTAGAAACCCCTGCTCTAGAAACCCTTCTCTGCTATCCTCATCACCCTCTTCATCCTCTGTTGGGTTCTGTATTTCTTCCTTGCACTCTACCTACTAAAACTTGTACACGTGTGCTAAGTTGCTTCAGTCGTGTCAGACTCTACAATCCTACGGACTGAAGCCCTCCAGGCTCCTCTGTCCACTGGATTCTCCAGGCAAAAATACTGGATTGGGTTGCCATGCCCTTCTCCAGTGGTGTTCCCAACCCAGGGATGGAACGTGTGTCTTTTACTATGTCTCCTGCATTGTAGGTGCGTTCTTTACCACTAGCGCCACCAGATAGTAAGGATAGAGCAGAGCCACGTTGCTTTGCTACATCTCTTCATCTGTATTGTAAGTCCCTTGCATGCTTGAACTATTTTTTACCCATCTATGTAATAGAGGGAGGAAGGACTCAAGCTGTCATAATTTTGAAATAAGAAAATCTTGCCTAAAATAAGAAAATAGGTGTACCCATGGCTGATTCTTCTTGATATTTGACAGAAAACAATAAAATTCTGTAAAACAATTATCCTTCAGTTAAAAAGTAAAGTGGAAAAAAACCAATAGAAAAAAAAAAAACTAAGTAAAAATCTCTCTTTAAATATATAGTTGATGATTATTAGTACATGGATACATCCATGTAACCATCACTGTAAGATAAGCAAGAGAAATATTTTTCAGTTCGTAGGTTCCCCCTGTGCCCTTTCTTTGTCAATCACCCCACCTTCTGCCGCTCTGGCCCCAAAGCAACCAGAGGCCTGTTTTGTGTCACTATAGATTAGATGTAACTTTTTTGGTTTAAATTTCTCAGGACCTGTCAAAATATTATCTGAGGAGGTTGTGCCACTTTCCATTTCTGCTGGCATGTGTGAGCATTCTAGTCGTTCCACAAATCGTCAGCAATTGCTATTGTCAGTCTTTTTTAATTTTAGTCATTTTAGCTAGTGTATTTCTTTGTGTCTTTAATTCTAGGACTTTACAAAAGTTAAAGGGACTAATTCAGGTGATTAAAAAATTGATCAAGTCTCTTTAGATGACCCAACCATCCTTTCTGTCTATATATGTGCAAGCTATTCTTTCTATCAAGACATCTAGCTTATTTCCTCTCCTCTTTAATCTGGGATGGCATTTGAACTGGTTTTGACCAACACATGGAGCAGAAGTGCTGCTCTTGTAATGCTGAAACCAAGACTTAAAAGGATTGGCAGCTGGAATTCCAGTTGAGCTATTTCAAATCCTGAAAGATGATGCTGTGAAAGTGCTGCACTCAATATGCCAGCAAATTTGGACAACTCAGCAGTGGCCACAGGACTGGAAAAGGTCAGTTTTCATTCCAATCCCAAAGAAAAGCAATGCCAAAGAATGCTCAAACTACTGCACAATTGCACTCATCTCACATGCTAGTAAAATAATGCTCAAAATTCTCCAAGCCAGGCTTCAGCAATACGTGAACTGTGAACTTCCAGATGTTCAAGCTGGTTTTAGAAAAGGCAGAGGAACCAGAGATCAAATTGCCAACATCTGCTGGATCATGGAAAAAGCAAGAGAGTCCCAGAAAAACATCTATTTCTGCTTTATTGACTATGCCAAAGCCTTTGACTGTGTGGATCACAAGAAACTGTGGAAAATTCTGAAAGAGATGGGAATATCAGAGCACCTGACCTGTCTCTTGAGAAACCTATATGCAGATCAGGAAGCAACAGTTAGAACTGGACATGGAACAACAGACTGGTTCCAAATGGGAAAAGGAATATGTCAAGGCTGTATATTGTCACCCTGTTTATTTAACTTTTATGCAGAGTACATCATGAGAAACGCTGGGCTGGAAGGACAAGCTGGGATCAAGATTGCTGGGAGAAATATCAATAATCTCAGATATGCAGATGACACCACCCTTATGGCAGAAAGTAAAGAGGAACTAAAAAGCCTCTTGATGAAAGTGAAAGTGGAGAGTGAAAAATTTGGCTTAAAACTCAACTTTCAGAAAACGAAGATCATGGCATCCGGTCCCATCACTTCATGGGAAATAGATGGGGAAACAGTGGAAACCGTGGCAGACTTTATTTTTCTGGGCTCCAAAGTCACTGCAGATGGTGAATGCAGCCATGAAATTAAAAGACACTTACTCCTTGGAAGGAAAGTTATGACCAACCTAGATAGCACATTGAAAAGCAGAGACATTACTTTGCCAACAAAGGTTCATCTAGTCAAGGCTATGGTTTTTCCAGTGGTCATGTATGGATGTGAGAGTTGGACTGTGAAGAAGGCTGAGTGCTGAAAAATTGATGCTTTTGAACTGTGGTGTTGGAGAAGACTCTTGAGAGTCCCTTGAACAGCAAGGAGATCCAACCAGTCCATTCTGAAGGAGATCAGCCCTGGGATTTCTTTGGAAGGAATGATGCTAAAGCTGAAACTCCAGTACTTTGGCCACCTCATGCAAAGAGTTGACTCATTGGAAAAGACTCTGATGCTGGGAGGAATTGGGGGCAGGAGGAGAAGGGGACGACAGAGAATGAGATGGCTGGATGACATCACTGACTCGATGGACGTGAGTTTGAGTGAACTCCGGGAGTTGGTGATAGACAGGGAGGCCTGGCGTGCTGCAATTCATGGGGTCGCAAAGGTTGGATACGTCTGAGTGACTGAACCGAACCGAACTTACTGGAGCTAGAAATTCACATGCTTTGCTGTTAGAAGCCCAACCCATATGGAAGTTACATCATGATTGACCAGATAACAGAACTCTCAACTAGCAAATAGCCAGCTCCACATCAGTAGGACTTCTCAGACATTCTTGCCCTGCTAAGTCTCCACTTGGCCAGACCCTGTGAACCATCCTACTGAATCCACTCAACTCACGGTTGTGAGAGATAATAAAATGACTGTTTTAAGCCACTGAGCTTGATGGTGTTAATGGGCTGTTTTAAGCCACTGAGTTTGATAGTGTTTTGCTAAGTAGCAATAGATAACCAAAATATTAGTATACAAAATGCTTAACCTAAGACTCATTTAATATTTGCCAAACGTTAATACACCCATTCATTCAAAAGGCATTCTTTGTATACTAAGCACTGTGCTAAATGTTACAGCACTGCCACGTGTCTTGAGAAAAATAAAAGGAGATTGCTTTCTCCATTCACAAATGATAGCATTTAGTTATAACATTTAGGAATCTTTTGACTATAAGTCATGACCCTCATTTGGCCTTGATCAAGAGTCTCTTTATCCCAATCAGGCCTCTCTGAGAGCCTGGAATAATTTCCCTAGGCACCGAGTACCATGAACCTTCCACACTCCCTCCTCTAGTGTAAACCTTGTAGGACCCAGGCTACAACAACACCTGCTGCTTAAGAAAGAGTGGAAACATGACCTACTTCAGTCATGTCAGCAGAGAT
>NW_011494838.1:5165635-5168590 GCF_000754665.1 Bison bison bison | reverse complement strand
GCAGAGATTTTGTCTTGCAACAGTTCATTCTTTGAGTAAATGAGGTACAGTCTTGAATAGCTGTAGGATAGTAGATTGATTGCTGATGGAGCCCATTCAAGCAGCCCCATTCCCCACCACTCAGATCACCCACCATTCAGATCCCCCACCGCTCAGATCCCCCACCACTCAGCCACAGTTCACAGGCAGCTGTGACAGACTGAGTTCAGAAAGAGCACAGCAATTGCAGCTGCCTTGATGCCCAGAGCACAGAATGCCCTTTTGCCTCTTTGGAGAATGAAAGAGACAGAATGACCCACCATACCGCACTCTGGCCCTGACAATGCTCCTGTCCATCCTGTTCTCACAGCAAGGGACATGAGAGGCTCATTGATGGTTTGAGCTGGATGAGACCTACTGCAGCCCAAACTCACATTTACCAGATCCAAGGAAAAGGAGGCCCCAGGAGGTTAAGAGATGCTCTACTAAATCATACAGGAATTCGAAGCATGGCTCAGACCACATGTCAGGTCACTAGAATCTTAATCATAGGTCTTTCCTATTTGAGTATCCTGTCTCTCTGCTTCACTGGTGCTTGGGACTTTTTTTTTTTTTTTTCCCCCTCCAATAACTGCTCATCCTTTGGAATAAATCTACGGTTTCCTCCAGAGTATAGATCTTAGAGACCAGGATATGTGCCAGGACCGTATCTAAAATCTCATCACCTTCCTGTCACTAGCAACCTCTTACCTAAATAAAATTCATAGTTTATTAATTCAGCAGAGTTTCCTGGGTGACTAATATATAGAAAATTCTATATCTACAGTAAAAATCAGTATGTGACAACTTTGTGTATGATAATCACTTAATTAAACATTCCAATGAAATGAATCCTGATTGTTTTCACGAAGCAGCATTAAGTCATACAAATATTACAGAAGTCAGACAAAGTGACCTTAGTCTACAGCCTTGCTCTGGTACAATAGCATCAGCAAACAGCTGGCAGGTTGCTAGAAATGCAGGTTCTCAGGCTGTGCCCCAGGCCTGCTGAATCAGAAGATGAAGACGTTAATCATTCAGTTGTGCCCGATTCTTTGCAATTCCATGGACTGTAGCCTGCCAGGCTCCTTTGTCCACGGAATTTTCCAAGCAAGAATACTAGAGTAGGTAGCATTCCCTTCTCCAGGAGATAGGAGATCTTCCCAACTCAGAGATTGAACCCACGTGTCCAGCATTGCAGGCAAGTTCTTTACCATCAGTCAGAATCTGCACTTTAATCAGATCCTCAGGAAGTTTGTACTCACATTGACATTTGAGAAATCTGAAACAGTACAGAGAAGCAGAGGAAGGAGGAATTATTCTGACTGATGTGATTAAGGAGGATCCTACAGCAGAGGGCAGCAGACTGATATGCTTATCAAGGCCCTTGGATCAGACAGACCTGGATTAAGCTGGAGGAAGTCGGCAAGTTACTTAAATGATGGGCATGGCATTAGTGCCTGTCTCCTAGGGAGCAAGAAAATACTTGTTATGTGGAAATAAGGTGGCTGTGGGAAATGAAGAAGTGGACAAGGGAAGGAGGGGCATTAGAATTAAATAATCCACAGCACTGTGGCAACGGAAGAGAATAGGTTTGAGTTTATTGTTGGCCAGGGGAAGCGATAATGCCATTAGCAAAGACAGAGAAGAAATTTCATCAAGTGGAAGATGAGAAGAAGGAGGCTAGCATGTCTAGTCTTTTCTCTGGGCATTTTGACCCTCGAGTTTCACTTCAACATGTCAGTCTCTGAACTCCAGACAATGCGCAAAATTGAATTCAGTGGAAGTAGAGGTGGGTTTCTTCCTCTCAGTTGCACTCCTCCACTGTGCTCCCCAGGGGCCCCTGAATATTTCCCTGAAATAGATACAGAGCAGCCCTTTAACTTCACTGTGAAAAGGCTCCCTAAATGCAGCTCGATTTTTCACTCCACATAACATTTTGCTTTATGCACATAGTCATCTAATGTAAAGGGTAATTCGGGGTTGATAAATTAGCAGACAGGAAAGAGGCCTACCCAGAGCTCCAGTGAGCCGTTTAGCATTTGGTGAGCTCTGTAGAACTTCGGTCACTTCCCACACACAGAGGTAGTAAATATCCCTCTCCGGATGGTACTTGTGGAGAACGCCTCTGCATTTTGTTACTCTGTGAAGCGTATTCCTGTGAGCAGCAATCATTTCATGTCCTAGATTAGAACTTCGGAGCCATACTTCTGGGGGTCCTTTTAGTTCAGTGGGGAAACTATACTCCAGGGAGATGTCATGACTTCCTGGGATCCTTATTCAGCTAGTTATCTAAGTGAGTTATTTAGGTGCTTTTCTTTCTTTGTTTCTTTCTTTCCCCCATCCCTCTCTCCCCACTGCCTTCTCTGTCTCTGTTCCTCTCTCTCCTTCCATGACTTTTCACTGACCCTAACCCTAACTGCTGGTGAAAAGTTAGTGATGTTGGATAAAAGTGAATGTGTTAGTCACTCAGTTGTCTCCGACTCTTTGAGACACCATGGACTATATATAGCCCACCAGGTTCCTCTGTCCATGGAATTCTTCAGGCAAGAATACTAGGGTGGGTTGCCATTCCTTTCTCCAGGGGATCTTTCCAACCCAGAGAAAGAACCCAGGTCTTCTACATTGCAGGCAGATTCTTTACTGTCTCAACCATTGGGGTTAGATAAATATAACTACAAAATTAAATCAAGTCAGGCTTAAACATGAAGCATGCATTGAGATAATTCTGTTTCATTCATTATTGAGATGCAGTAGTCTTTTTTAGTTGGAGAAGGCAATGGCACCCCACTCCAGTACTCTTGCCTGGAAAATCCCATGGATGGAGGAGCCTGGAAGGCTGAAGTCCATGGGGTCGCTAAGAGTCGGACACGACTGAGCGACTTCACTTTCAATTTTCACTTTCATGCATTGGAGAAGGCAATGGCAACTCACTCC
>NW_011494838.1:5133813-5165535 GCF_000754665.1 Bison bison bison | reverse complement strand
GGCAATGGCAACTCACTCCAGTGTTCTTGCCTGGAGAATCCCAGGGACGGGGGAGCCTGGTGGGCTGCTGTCTCTGGGGTCGCACAGAGTCGGACACGACTGAAGCTACTTAGCAGCAGCAGTCTTTTTTAGTATAGTTGATTTACAATGTCATGTTAGTTTCAAATGTATAGCAAAGATATATATATACACACATATATATGATATAGAATATTATATGTATATAATTATACCAGTTGTAACTATATCAGTTATAGATATAGATCTATAATTGTCTTTTCAGATTCTTTTTCCTTATAGGTTATTATAAAATATCCAAAATGGTTCCCTGTGCTATACAGTAGGTCCTTACTGGTTATCTATTTTATATATAGTAGTGTGTGCATGTTAATCCACAATTCCTAACTTATCCCTCCCTTTCCTTTCCTTTTTGCTAACCATAAGTTTGTTTTGTATAACTGTTTAGGTCTATTTCTGTTTTCTGTATAAGTTCAGTTGTGAGATGCAATTGTCCAATTGTGACCCTACGTAATAGCTCATCTGGCTTAGGAACCGAGACTCCTACTCAGGGTTCAACTCAATATGAATCTATAGTATGATGTATGGTCATCATATGGTCAAAAAAAAAAAAGAAAGAAAAAATAAAAAGGATCTCATATAAATATCATCTCAGATGAAGCTCAAGCTGCTGAGGGTGAAGGTTATACGCATTGCAAAGGACCTGGGTATTACGATATTAAAGTTTCTCCTGACTCCAGAAGTTCACTCCTCTGGGAAAATTGTTTCACTAAATTTAGCAGCTTCAAGCTGGTAAGTTGAGAAGAAACAGGAGATAAGGTGAGCTTTTTTAAAACTTGAAAATTGCATATGTGAGCTCTGAACTCAGCATCTTCATTCCTTTGTAAGGAGCTGGCTTTTGCATTAGGGCTCCCTGTGGGCCTGAGCTCTGAGGAAGGAAGCAGCTGCCTTTGAGGTGGCAATGGACTGCAGGTAGAGGAGGTCCGCCTGCCTTGCGGGGCCTGTGCTGGTGGACTGTTTATTGGATTCGTGATTGTTTTTGTTACTTTTGATAACCTGTACAATCATTTTGCTGCCAAATTCCCCTTGTTTCAGGTTAACATACTCTGGTCTTTAGGTAATGCAGTGAGGATGCCAGACAAGATCGCAACAAGCCCGGCTTCATTTCTTTTTTAAAAACTTTTATTTATTTCCTTATTTTTGTCTGGGTTGGACCTTCATTGCTGGGTGCGGGATTTTCTCTCGCTTCGACAAGCAGGGTCTGCTCTCTACTTGAGGTGAGCAGGCTTCTCACTGCGGTGGCGTCTCTCGTGAGCATGGGCTTCAGTAGGTATGGCATGCAGGCTTAGCTGCCCCACAGCATGTGGGATCTTCCCTGAGCAAGAATCGAACCGGTGTCCCCTGTATTGGCAGGCACATTCTCAACCACTGCTGCTGCTAAGTCGCTTCAGTCGTGTCCGACTCTGTGCGACCCCATAGATGGCAGCCCTCCAGGCAAGAACACTGGAGTGGGTTGCCATTTCTTTCTCCATCTCAACCACTAGACCACCAGGAAAGACGCTAGCTACATTTCTGTCTCCAACAAATTGCTGACAATGAGCCACTTATATTCTCTGCCTCTACTTTACTACTCACTGAATCGAGTCATTCCAGTCCCTGGCATTTGTGTAGAAGCTGACAGTTTTAAGTCACCTTTATGGTCATTTTTTTCTTCATTAGAATCTCCGAATTACCCAATGAAGAGATCAGGGTAATACTGATATAGATTTTTAAAAATCGTTTTACTGAAGAGGAAACCCACAGGATGATAAATCAAGTGCTTGCTGAAGGTTAGACTGCAATAAATGAGGAAGAATGTCCTTGAACTCAGAGTTTTTGACTTTCATCAAAAGATACAAAGTTTGAAAATATAACGTTATGCCTCTCATGCAAATATAAAGTGAACATATTATTTTATTTAACTTGTTAATAAGGGTGACAGTCAGATATTACAACTGGTTCAAAGGAAAACTCAAAAATATCACACATTATAATGCGATCAGAAATGCTGCAATCAATGTACAAGTGAATTTTTCAATAATTTCCCCCCCAAATGTTCAATAACCATAGCATGATAATCCATTGCATTCCATGGAGATAATTTCTATTTCTATAAACAAAAATTATTTGTATTACTGTTAGTTGTCTACAACTTGCAGGATTGTAAAATAACTCAAAGACAATGTGAGGCAGAGACAACTTTAATGGGTGAGCATCTTACAAGATGTTTAACAATAGCTTCCTAAACTCAAAATGTAATGTTCTCATTGTACAAATCCACACCCTAAAGAATAATCTTTTTTTTTCTCTCTGACCCTACAACTGATCATCCATATTTGTTATATAGATATCAATATTTTAGAGTTGTTAGCATTCAGGAATAGATGCGAAAATACTCAGGTAATTATCATGTGGTAAAAAAAATTTAAAACATAATGATTAGCATTTATTGGGCACTTACTATGTACTGAGAGCCAATAGCATCTATTAATAAATGACTTTGTTTTTCTTATGTCATATAATCATCAAAGCAATCTTATGACATAGCAGCCCATTTTTCAGACAAGAAAACAATCATGAATACAGAACTTATACCAAGTATCCATTTAATATTCAGTAGAATAAGATCCTAGATTTTAATATTTTTGTAGTACTTAAATGAATCACATTATGCATAAAATACTTAACTGCCCTGTACTTGAATTTGACCATCTAAAACGGAGGTGATAATATAAAAATATAGTGCTATTAATGCCAGGAGGGATTCAAGAAATTTAGGAACAAAAATATTATATCAGCCTAAGAGTATATCACTAAGAATTATCTGTGAAATCTCCATGTGAAGTAAATGGTTTTCATCAATGCCTCTCATAGGACTCCTACCGAGAGACTGTTCTGGAAGAGAGGGGTAGGGAGTATATATCTCTATTTATAACATAAAAAGCACTCTCAATTAAATCATGGTCTTCAGAACTGGACAAAGATAACACTTCCTCTGAGCAATTTACAAGATTTATTTAAGCTATCTGAGCCTCAGTTTCTTCGTCTTAAAATGGATAAAGTACCATTACAGATCTCAGATGGCCTTGTGGGTTAAATGAGATAAAGTACTTAGGATTATGCTTGGCACGTGGTAGAATTCAACAAACGGAAATTTATATGATTTATTGTTATTGTTAGGCCCCCTGTGTTCAAATTCAGCATCCGCCTTTAATATTAATATTACTTTACATTTTAAATAATGACTTTGTCTGGAAACAATTTTCAGTAATAGATATTTGAGAGAGCATATTTCCTGACCCTGCCATCTCTCTGAGGATTCTCTTATATGCCCTCGGGGAGCTGTGCTTTCTCCATTGAGAATATGAGACTAGCTCTTCAAGGTCCCTTTGAATTTCATCTTATAAGGCAGGCTATGCATCTTGCCTCTGACATCAGAATACGGAAAGGGACAGGGCACAGTTTAATTCTGCTGCAGTAGGAGTAATTCTTAGCTTTTGTTGGGATGAGCAACTTGAGACAACTACTTTCTTGATTTGGAAAAGATGACTTTTAAATTGTTTAAATCAAATCTCTCACTTCCAAAAGTACCATTTATAAAGCATTATGAATTTAACCCGATTCAGCCCTTCATCTACCTTGTTTCAGGTTGTCATTGAACTATGGAGGGCATAGTTCAATGTGTCCAGGAAGGATGACGTCCGTCTCCTCCAGGGGCTCAATGTCTAGCTGGGAAGCCCAACAGTCACAAGGAAACAATTCATGCTAGATTCAGAAAGTTAACATTAGAAATTAAATCCAGAGGTTAAAAACCATTGGCCAGTAGGCCGGCTTGACCTGCATATATGTATATTTGATTTGAATTCTGTTGCAATCTTTCCAAGTTTAAATATAAAAATCGCAATTTTCTAAATTAAAATAAAAGTAGATCTCATAAGAAATTCAGGATTTCAGGTATCTCCCTAACATGGACTTTAAAATCCTATCCAGCAACCATGAGTTATCTGTGAGCAGTAATAGTCACTTCTAAAAGGCTCTAGGGCTCTCTAGTTCACCATATCCAGTTTAAATTACTGATTTATCCTAACTACTCAGTCCCTGAGTATATTTGATCACGTGACCCTGGAAATAGTGACCCCTAAGGAGTATAATGTGTCCAGGAGAAGAGATAAATTCATTTCAACAGGGTAATGAAGCTGGGAAATTAGCAAAGTAAAATCTGAGCATCTCCTGTGTTTCTCATATGTCACATACATTTTCTCAATTAATTTTGCAATGACTGTCTTAAGTAGGTGGCACTATAACACTTTCAGAGATTATTTAAAAATAGCCTAATTTGCAGAGCTAAGATGTAACTCCAGTATAGCAGACAGAAAATAACCCAAGAAGATTTTATTTTTCAGTGGATATATTTGCTTTGTAGTTTATGTTAATCAGGACAGAGTAAGCTCTGCTGTAGTAATAAAACCAATATATCAATGACTCAACATACAGTAGTGGGCTCAGCAAACTCTAGGGCAATAAGCTCCTTACCTGAGGCAACCAGTGAACTCAGCGGTTTCTGTCTTGTGGCTTCATCATGGCAACAAGAGTTTCCCACAATTGCTACTGCAAGAGGAAAGGGGAGCTCAACCGTTTTGCATGGCTTTCACTGTCTCAACCTAGACATGTTACTTCTGTTCACAGTCCGTTGTTCAAGATTAATGGAATAGCCCTGTTAAAAAGCAAAGAGCCTGACAAGTCTGTGTGCCCAGGAAGGAGAGGAGGCTACATGTAAGTGAACATGAGTAATGTTTATCACGATCACCTTTAGCGAGTTACAGAAACTCTTGTCTCACCTTTGTTTCTGGGACAGGATAATAAAATCTTTCTCACAAGATTTTAGTGATGGTTTGAGATGTTCTTCATAAAGTCCTGTGTACAGTGGATGACTTCTAACAACTGATAAAGGCATCTTTTTGATTTGCTCAATCTGATAAACAGAATGAGAGATCCCAGTGCTTTTTCTGTGTGGAATTAGGCGGCTGAGTTGTAGCCTCAGTTCCAATACTGATGGTTAGTAGCTGTGGGAAAACCTCTGAAGTTTCATCCAAAGGGTGCAGGTACGCGTGCTAAGTCACTACAGCCGTATCCAACTCTTTGCAACCCTATGGACTATAACCCTCCAGGCTTCTCTATCCATGGGATTCTCCAGGCAAGAATACTGGAGTGGGTTGCCATGCCCTCCTCCAGGGAAGCTTCCAGACCCGGGGATGAAACCAGGTCTCTTACATCTCCTGGCACTGGCAGGCTGGTTCTTTACCTCTAGCACCACCTGGGCAGCCCTTATCTGAAGGGTTAGAGGGTGAAAATACGCGATCACTGGGCTCCCCTCTGCTCCTATAGTCTGGGTCTCTCTATAGTTTCCTTCAGAACAACTGTAAATGTTGTCTACCAGCACCTCGCACAATCCTCTGACCCAGAGTTGTTCCATTGGCGGAAATAGAGACCAAAAACAATTTTCCATTTGAGGATTCTACCATGTAGGGTGTCCAGCACTGTTAGATAAAATAAAAATAAATATTTGAGGAAATAAGTGACTCCCTGTATTAGACAGCTCAGGCTGACATAAAAAATCCCATGGACTGGGTGGCTTGAACCGCAGATTGTTTTGTCATAATTCTGGAGGCCAGAATTTCAAGATTAAGTTGCTGTCAGGGTTGGTTCAGAGAAGGCAATGGGACCCCACTCCAGTACTCTTGCGAAAATCCCATGGACAGAGGAGCCCGATAGGCTGCAGTCCATGGGGTCGCTAAGAGTCAGACGTGACTGAGCGACTTCACTTTCATGCATTGGAGAAAGAAATGGCAGCCCACTCCAGTGTTCTTGCCTGGAGAATCCCAGGGAGGGTGGAGCCTGGCGGGCTGCTGTCTCTGGGGTCGCACAGAGTCGGACATGACTGCAGCGACTTAGCGGGGTCGGTTTCTGACGAGCGTGGCCTTCCTGGCTCGCCGACAGCTGCCTTCTTGCTGTCCTGACACGGCCTTTACACCATGTGCACACATGCCTGCTGTCTCTCCGTGTCCTTAGAAAGCCATCAGTCCTATTGGAGGCGGGCTTCACCCTTGTGATGTTAATTAACCTTTATTACCTCCTAATAGACTCTATCTTCAAATACACTTACATTAAGAGATAAGGCTTCAACATATGAATTCACAGGGGACATTATTCAGTCCATAATACCACCATAAACCATGATGATTGAAAATATGGCCCTAGAATCTGGACCATAAAAAATGCTTTAAAAGGATTCCCTTTTCTACAGGATACAGTGATTTTCAACAAAAAAGGCTGTACTTTGGGAGCACTTTCTTATCAAATTCTTATCGCTTCTCTTGGTCTCTGCTTCTTATCTGTGATATTAAGGTAGTAACGAACCAATGTATATGTTTTATCTCTAATCCAATCCAAAAGATTAATGGTGAAAACAAAAGAACTCAGATCATGTCTGGGATCAGCAAGAAAGTATTGTATGATTAACTACAGATGCTTTTATGGGCACAGAAAGTGACAAAATGATATTCACAAAAGTTATGTATCTGAAATTTTTGTTTGAGTAAATTTTAAAGGGCCTACTGGCTCTAACATTATCACTCTATCAATGAGCACAGTCCCTTTTAGAAAGAGAGTCACTTAGACTTAGAAAATCAGAAAGTAAACAGTATTTGGTCACTTTTTCAAGTCAAGACCTAAAAGCAAATTGGAAGTAAATACTGGGGTCCTGATGCCCAAGGGGAGACCTTTGTCAGACTGAGTAGGAGACACGGTGAAGTGAAGTGAAAGTAACTCAGTCGTGTCCGACTCTGTGATCCCATGGACTGTAGCCTGCCAGGCTCCTCTTTCCGTGGGATTCTCCAGGCAAGAATACTGGAGGGGTTGTCATTCCCTTCTCCAGGGGATCTTCCTCACCCAGGGACTGAACCCAGATCTCCCGCATTGCAGGCAGATTCTTTACCATCTCAGCATGGTGATAACCTCTTAGTTAGATAACCTGAGCAGAGACCCTGCTGTGCATTCACCAAAAGTTCAGCAAAGCAGGCCAGAAGAACTGCGCTGGGCCCACAGCCGCTGCTCTCCGTTAGATGCCAGTTACCAGGAGAACGCATGAGGGGGGAAAGCCTGATGCTTAAATGACAGAGCAGGAGTGATTTTTTTTTTTTTTTTTTTTTTTTGCCAAGGAGCACTTGTACCACGTGGAGAGAAAACTATGGCTTTCCGTTTGCTTTGAAATCATTCCCCTCACCATCTTGAACTTACTGACCCGGACCAGCACTTTCACCCTAAGTAGGAATAGCAAATTGCACGTCTCTTGTTGACCTGGGAGGGCTGGGGCAGAGCGCCTGGCGATTCTCATTGCAACCCCCTGCCAGTGTTTATTCCTATCTCTTGGAGGAAAAAGGCTTGTTAGGGAGGACAATTAACTCATCAGCTACTATTAGCAGGGCCTAATGACTGCCAGGTTTTTCTGGGAAATCGCAATCCTCTCGCTGCCCTTCCCAGAAAGGACTTCCTCCTTCCGGGAGGCTGTTTAATCAGAACCACAAACAATCGTGAATCAGGGGAAAGTAGTGGTATGAAGCAGTGTCTCTCCTGTGGGGAACCCAGTGATTGCAGAGGAAAAGCCGAACAAAGCCTGCTTTCATCTCCCCGGGGCGTAGAGACTGACTTCCTTCCGTAGCGTGTGAACAAGCTGCTCTTCGTTTTCCAGATGACCTCTAGCGATGCTGATCTTGATTCTGCTGCCCATCCTCTTAGTAGTTATACATTCAGTCCACATTACATAAGTATGCTTATATCCTTTATATTTAAGAATTGAGCGGGTATTTATTCTGGCCATACATGCTAAACATTCTCCCCTCCCCTTATATTGCTTTCTCCAAGACTACCCCAGTAACCTAATTGAGTTCTTTTTTTTTTTCCCCCAATTCTTACCTCTTTCAATCCATTCATCACAATGATAGCCAGAGTGATTTTCAAAGAACATTGCTTTGTCAGATCATGATCAGCAACTCTCTTGGAAATTTCCAGTGGTTTCTCACTGCATTTATAGTGAATTCTCAACTGCTTACCATGACCTCCCGTGCCAGGCTTGGTAGGCTTGGTAGTGGAGCCTGCCCACTCTTCAACCCCGCTTCAAGATACCATTCCCCATACTCATTCTGTTCCGTGTGCCTTTTAAATCCTGGACAATAGAAAGTGTCTTCCTTTCTCAGTGCCTTGGTACATCCTTGCTTTGTTGAGAATCTTCTCCACCTGCTCCTTACTTAGATTCTACCCATTTTTCAAGCCTAAGCTTCAATGGCTCTTTTTCCATAAATGTCTTTTCTGATCTTCGTAGAGGTTGTAACAGTCATTTAGGGCTGTCATAGCAAAATACCACACCTTGGATGCCTTCAACAAGAGAAATTAATCTTCTTGCAGTTTTTGGAGTACAGACGGTCAAGGTCAAGGTGCTGATATGGTTGGTTTTTCCTAAGGTTTCTCTCCATATCTTGCAGCCAAAGCTTAGCCCGTGTTTTCTCCTTCTCTCAGTGTCTTCATATATATACACATATTCTATTTCTGCATTTCTGTTATTTCTTCCTCTTTTTGTAAAATATTTATCTATGTATTTATTTGACTGTGCTGGGTTTTTAGTTGTGTCTTTGTGGGATCTTTAGTTGCAGCTTGGGGGATCTAGTTCCCTGACCAGGGATCAAATCTAGGCTTCCTGCATTGGGAGCATAGAGTCTTAACCAATGGACCACCAGGGAAGTCTCCTTTTTCTCTTTTTATAAAGACACCCATTATATTGGATTAGACCCTCATTCTTATGCCCTCATTTAATTAGTTCTATAAAGAGCCTATTCTCTAAATATTGTCACATTTGGAGTTAGGGCTTCAATACATGAATTGGAGGGGGACACAATTCAATCCATAATAGAGATCTTTCCTTATCTACATTCCCTATGAGATTATCTGTTATAGTACCCAGAGCTTTTCATTCAGAATTTTCTTTCTATGTACTTTAAATTTTGTCATTATTTTACAGCTTACATTTAATTGTCTGTTTCTTATAAATTCCACTAGATTGGTAAACTTAATACCCTTTTCACCGTTCTACCTCCAGCACCTGGGATAGTGCCTAGAACACAACATGCACTCCAATATTGATTAAATGGAAGAATAATTTGACTGTTCAGTCACTGGGCAGAGCCTAGGTCTGCTTGTTCATCACCTAATCACCAATATTATAGCTGAGGCTATTACCTGTATCAACTTGAATGAAAGAGCAACTCGTTACGGGAAGCAGGCCCTCAATACTAGCACTCCTAACATAGTGTATTGATCAGGGTCCAGTCCGGAGATGAAATGAATTCTTAAATTGAAAGGGAGTCCACGGCCGTACCACCCTCAATGGGCCCGATCTTATCTGATCTCAGAAGCTAAGCAGGGTCAGGTCTGGTTAATACTTGGATGGGAGACTGCCTGGGAATACCAGGTGCTGTAGGCTTCAAAAAAAGAAAAGAAAAAAAAATTGAAGGGTAAACTTTCAATGTAAAAATTTATTAACTAGTAAATAAGGATTAGGGCTTCCCAAGCGCTGTTAGTACTAAAGAACCTTCCTGCCAGTGCAGGAGATTTAAGAGACATGTGTTTGATCTCTGGGTCAGGAAGATCCCCTGGAGGAGGGCATGGCAACCCACTCTAGTATTCTTGCCTGGAGAATCCCATGGACAGAGGAGACTGGCACATCTGAAGTGACAGCACGCAAATAGGGATTAACTGCTAAGAGGGGAAAAGAGAACTCTGAAGAATATAGTAATTGCAGAAAGAGGAGTCTTTGCAAAGCTCACCTCCAGTATCACAAAACCAGGTTGAGAAAGGTGGGTTTGGAGTTGAAATAATTTGATAAATGTAATACTGCTTAAGAACAGAGACCTGAGTATAGGAATATCTGGGTAAAAATTCAATGTAGGACCATAGATTTTGATTTCTAAATTTGGAGGGGCAGCGAACTCTTCAAAGGAGAGGTAGAATTAGAACTAGACTTTGGTAATCACATCAGTCTATAAGATGAATGGTTGCTGCTCTTAGTCACTGAGTCATGTCCAACTCTTTTGCAACCCCATGGACTATAGCCCACCAGACTCCTCTGTCCATGGGATTTTCCAAATAAGAATACTGGAGTGGATTGACATTTCATTCTATAGGGGTTCTTCCTGAACCAGAGATGGAACCCATGTATCCCACATAGCAGGGAATTATTTACCACTGAGCCACTGCGAGAGCTTTTTTATAAGAAAAATACATATGATAATAATGTTATGTGAAGAAAAATTTGATATAGATTTTAAAAACTAAAGACCTAATTCAAAGTAACTTAATTAGAACTTTTTTCCCACTAAAAACTGTTTAAGATAGGTCTTGTATTAGTTAACTCAATGGCTCAATAAATTATCAAGGACACAGATCTTTTAACATATTTCCCCTTGGCCACATCCAACATGTAAACCTGTCTCCTTATAAAATTTATCTCCTGTATGCATTTTGTTTGCAGTTGTTCAAGTGCTCATGTTGACTGACCGACCACTACCAAAGACGGAAAAGGAATTGTCCTTTGCATGAACTTCTTTTTAAGAGCAATGAATTCTTTTTTTCCCCAGAACCTCTGCTTATGATCTTCTTGGCCAGCACCAAGCTCAAGGCTGTATTTAAACTAATAATTATTAAGGGTAATAGGACAGCCATATTGACTTAGACCCAACATGATTCAATCTTCATGGTGAGGTTGAGCATAATATTTATGGAACCACAAATGGGATTATTTTAGGAAATACAGGGATGCCTGTTGAATAGAAAATCAATAACATCCCTGCAATAGAAGAAGATTTGCCCAAGGAATAGAACTTGGTGAGGGCAATTGTGCCCAAAAGAAGAGTTGATGAGAAGACACAGGTATTGGAAGCTATTAGACTTAATGAGGGAGTGGTTGACCCTTGAACAACATAGGTTTGAACTGTGCAGGTCCACATAGATCAGGTCAGTGCCCCTAACCCTCGTGTTGTTCAAGAGTCAGCAGTATTTCAAATCACCCCACTTAGCTGGACTATAGGTTGTGAAAGGGGAGACTGAAGCACAAGACTGGTAAGTCATTTGGAACATGCTTACAGTACCGCTGATGCCAAGCAGTGGTTTTGGATGAATGAGAAAACTTTGGAAAACAGATGTTCAATTTGCAGTTATAATTACTGTACATGTTAAAAGTATGATTTTTCAAGTCCTGAACATGTTAAAACAGATACAATCTCTTTTACTAAATTTGTAATTTTACAGAACCATACAAAGATCTATATGGGCTTTCCAGTGATTAAGTGGTAAAGAATCCACCTGCAATACACAAGCCACAGGAGACTCGGGTTCAATCCCTGGGTCGGGAAGATCCCCTGGAGGAGGGCATGGCAACCCACTTCAGTATTCTTGCCTAGAGAATCCCATGGGCAGAGGAGCCTGGTGGATTAGAGTCCATAGGGTTGCAAAGAGTCAGACACAACTGAAGTGACTTAGCATACATGCACCCATAAAGGTCTATATAGAAATAAATAATAAAGTAAATATCAAGAAAATAAAAGAAAAAGCATTTAAATATTAAGACAAAAACATAATTTCACAACACTATAAAACTTGGGCCTGGGAATTTCCTGGAAATTCAGTGGTTAGGACTCTGCTTTTCCCCTGCAGGGGACACTGGTTCCATCCCTGGTTGGGGAACTAAGATCCATCGTGCTGTGCTGTGCTGTGCTTTGCATGATGCAACCAAAATAAAACAAAAAACTGAGGCTAAAAAGAATACAATAATTTATTTTCCAAGCCAGTAAAAGAGAATTTTAATCAATGAATCATTATGTGATGAACATTCACTATAATTTTTCCAAAATTATACTCACTAGCATTTTAGCTTCTGTGTACGTTTCCTGATAAATGATACAGCTGAACTGTAGCCTGCCCTCCAATAAAAGATATAAACACATTGAATCAGTAAATGGGGCCTTATTTTGAAAAGGGGTCTTTGAAGATGTAATTAATGTAAAGATCTTGGGAAGAGACCATGCTGGCCTGAAATCCAATGACAAGCGTCCTTATAAGAGAAAGACAGAGGGTGATTGGACACATGGACACATGGACGAGGGAAAAAGTCATGTGGGATTGGAGGCAGAGATTAGAGTAATGGGTTTATAACCCAAGGAAGGACAAAGCTTACTAGTAGCCTCCCGAAGCTGGTAAAGAAGCATGGACTAAGCTCTTCCTCAGAACTTCAAAGAAACCAACCTTACTGACACCTTGATTTCAGACTTCTTGCCTCCAAAACTGTGAGAGAATAAATTCTTATCATTTCAAGACACCAAATTTTTGGTAATGTATTATGACAGCCTTAGAAAATTTTAATGACTTCATTACCCATTCATCTATTGATGAACACCTAGGCTGTTTCCCTACATTGGCAATAGTAAATAATACTGCAATAAACATAGGGATGCACTATCTTCTAAAATTAATGTTTTTGTGTTCTTCAAATACCCAGAAGTAGAATAGCTGAGTCATAGGATAGTTCTATTTCTAATATTTTGAGGAATCTCCATACTGTTTTTACATCATGACTATGCCAATTCATAGTCCCAGCAATAATATATGACAATTCCCTGAACTCTACATCCTCTCCAACATTTGTTGTTTCTCATCTTTGGGGTAAATAGCTATTCTAATAGGTGTAAAAGGATATCTCATTGTAGTTTGTATTTATATTTTCCTAATTATTAGAGGGGCTTCCCAGATGGCTTAGTGGTAAAGCATATGCCTGCCAAGCAGGAGATGCAGGAGATGTGGGTTCAATCCCTGGGTTGGGAAGATCCCCTGGCATAGGAAGTGGCAACCAATTCTGGGATTCCCAATTGCCTGGGAAATCCCTTTGAGAGAGGAGCCTGGTGGTCTACAATCCAAGGGGTCACAATAGTCAGACACGACTTAGTGACTAAACAACAACAAAAAACAATGAGACAGTGAACATCTTTTCATGCGCCTATTTGCTGTCTGCATGTCTTCTTTGAAAAAATGCTTACTCAGATCCTCTGTCCATTTTTTCAAATTGAGTTTCCCATTGTTGAGTTGTACGAGTATATTATACGTCTTGAATATTGACCCCATAAGGGATATAAGATTTGCAAATATTTTCTCAATTCCAGTACACTAACTTTTAGTTTTAATTATTATTTTTTTTCACTATGAAGAGCAGAAACTTCTTTTTGTTGTTCAATCCCTCAGTCATGTCCAACTCTTTGTGACTCCATGGACTGCACCTTCATCATTTCCTGGATCTTGCTCAGACTTATGTCCATTGAGTTGGTGATGTCATCTAACCGTCTTGTCCTCCATTGTCCCCTTCTCCTCCTGCCTTCAATCTTTCCCAGGATCAGGGTCTTTTCTAATGAGTCAGTTCTTCACATCAGGTAGCCAAAGTATTGGAGCTTCAGCTTCAGCACCAGTCCTTCCAATAAATACTCAGATTTCCTTTAGTTTTTCTAAAGTCAATCCTAAAGGATGACTTTTCTCCTTTAGGAAAAAAACATATTTTCAACTGCACAGACCTTTGTTGGCAAAGTAATGTCTCTGCTTTTTAACATGCTGTCTAGGTTGATCACAGCTTTTCTTTCAAGGAGCAAGCGTCTTTTCATTCCATGCCTGCAGTCACCATCTTCAGTGATTTTGGAGCCCAAGAAAATAATGTCTGTCACTGTTTCCTTTGTTTCCCCGTCTATTTGCCAGGAAGTGCTGGGACCAGATGCCATGATCTTAGATTTTGAATGTTGAGTTTTAAGTCAGCTTTTTCACTCACCTCTTTCACCTTCATCAGGAGGCTCTTTAGTTCCTCTTTGCTTTCTTCCATAAGGGTGGGGTCATCTGCATATCTTATCTTTGATGTATATATCTTTGAGGTAATCCCATTTGTTCATTTTTCATGTTGTTTCCCTTGCCATTGGGATCAGTTCCAAAATGACATTGATAAGATCAATGTCAATGATTTTACCACTTATATTTTCTTCAAGGAATAATATTATATCAGGTCTTGAATTCAAGTTTTAATCAATTTTGGGTTAATTTTTGTGTATGGTATAAAATAGTGGGCTAAAATCATTCTTTTGCATACAGCTGCCCAGCTTTCCCAACATCATTTATTGAAGAGCCTACTTTTTCTCAATTGCATATTCTTTGCTTCTTTGCCATAAGTCAATTGTCATAAATAAACATTAATTTTCCACATATGTGTGGCTTTATTTCTGGTTTCTCAAATCTTTTCCACTGATCTGTGTGTATGTTTCTCTGTAGGCACCATACTGTTCTGATTATTATAGTTTTACAGTATCGTTTGAAATCAGGGTGCATTATTTCTACAGCTTTGTTCTTAAGATTATTTTGGTTATTGGGGTCACTTGTGGTTTCACACAAATTTTAGAATTATTTGTTCTAGTTCTGTGAAAGATGGCATTGGATTGTTGATAAGAATTGCACTGAATTTGCAGATTGCTTTGGGTAGTGTGGACATTTAATAATATGAATTCTTCCAACCCCTGAACACAGAACATGTTTTCACTCATTTGTGTCTTCTTAGGTTTCATCAGCATCTTACTGTTTTCAGTGTACAGGTCTTTAATTTCCTTGGTTAAATTTATTTGTAGTTATTTTATCGTCTTTTATGAAATTGTAAATGAAATTGTTCTCTTACTTTTTATTTCTGATAGTGTGTTTAGTGTGTAGAAACACCATAGCTTTCTGTATATAGATTCTATATCCTGCGACTTCGCTGAATGTATCAGTTGTGAGAGTGGTTCAGGGTTTTCTATATATAGTATCTAGTCTCTGCATATAGTGACAGTTTTGCTTCTTCCCTTCCAATTTGGATTCCTTTCATCTCTTTTTCTTGCTTAATTGCTATGGCTAAGACTTCCAACACCATGTCAAATAGTAGTGGAAAGAGTGAGAATCCTTGTCTTATCCTCAGAGGAAAAGGTTTCAGCTTTTTACTGTTAAGTATGATATTAGCTTCAGGCTTGTCACATGTGACCTTCATTAAGTTGAGGTATGTTCCCTCTGTGCCCACTTTGTCTTTTAGTTACTAGGGACCCATCAAAACTTTTATCTAAAGGAACCACACTGAGTACCTAACATGTATCTGATTGAACACTTACAGTTTAGGGACAGGATATACTACTTTTCATGAATGCAATCTATTATTTTTCACAACAAAGTTACAATGCATGAACAATTTAATGTAAGTGGGGACGTGTATCGCACTAGCATTCCAAGGATGTCTGTGTGAACGTACTTGAGAACGTATGGAGCACTGGGAATCGCAGTCTTTCTGTGCAGCTCCAAATATGCTATTACATATTTTCTGATTTTCTTTTTTTCCCCAGAGCAGAGTTAGTTTCTCCCATATGTGTCACTGCAACCTAATGAACAGGCCTCTGTGGCAAACATTATTAAATGTTA
The DNA here is from genome assembly GCF_000754665.1 of Bison bison bison. NCBI lineage: Eukaryota > Metazoa > Chordata > Mammalia > Artiodactyla > Bovidae > Bison > Bison bison. The sequence continues at coordinate 5,149,914 of NW_011494838.1, read as the reverse complement.
AAAAAAAGAAAAAGAAAAAAATTGTTGGAAGAAAGGGACCAGTCTCTCTCTTACTGGTTAGCTGTCAATTCTCCAGGGTTTCTTTCTCTTCTTTATAAGACTAAATATGACATAGCTAAGGACCCCTGCAGAGAGAGTAGGGAAAAAAACAGATGGTATAGTTGGCCTAGGAAAGCAGGTACCACAGAAAATTTGAGCAGACTCTTGTAGTGTGAAAGAAATGATAAAACATGAAAGGCATGAATTTTAGAGAGACAGAATTCAGGCTCTGAAAGTTATTTAGTATTGGATAATCTTGACCAGGTGCTTTAATATAGCAGGCCTCACTGTTTCTATCTTTAAAATGGACATAATACCCACCCTCACAGGAGTATGCTGAGAATTAAATGATATGAAGATATGATTCTCTTGGTATATACTTCATCTATCTATGAAGAGGTTGGAGGTAGGAAAAAAAATAGAAAGGACACATTAGTGGTAACTCTTTCTATGTTTGGGTTTTTAAAACACAGTCCCATATCCCCGGACTCAGGGAACGCCACATCTTTTTAAAACTCACAAGGTCTTCTCCAGTCACACTTATACGAAACTAGAAGCAAACGAGACGGAACCGGAATCCCTAATTTACTAGTTTACAATAAAAGCTTAAGCAAGTCATTTTCTGTAGCTGAGCTGTGGTTTCTTTGTCTAAAAGGAGAAAGAGAATCCTTTAAGACTAAAATATTTTAATCATATTTAAGCTCATTGTGAAATCTCCCTCCTCCTCCTCCTCCTCCTGGCACTTAGAATTAAAAGTATGTATTAGTTCATAATAACTTTTTCAATATTTTCAGTTCTTTTTTGCACAGATGTGGTTCATCTTCCCATTCTGTTTTGAACACTTACTGTGTGTTCAACTGAACAAGTGAGTTTAATGTTTATAGTGACCTGATAAAGAAGGGAAAATTATTATCCTTACATTTCAAATGAGGAAACTGAGGCTTGAAGACAGAAAGTAGCTTTCTGAAGGTTTTGTAAGTAATAAATTGGAGTTAAGATTTGAAACCATAACTGTTCTCTGACTTAAAATCCTACACTTATTAGATCTGCATTCAATTTCTTTGATCCTTGAGGGCAGGCGCGCAGGGTCCCTCTTCTGTTTACCCTTGAATAGACAGACTGTGTCTTCCCATGAGGGCTTCCCAGATGCTCAGTGGTAAGGAATCCGCCTGCCAATGTAGGAGACATGGATTGGATCCCTGGTTCAGAAAGATCCTCTGGAGGAGGAATTGGCAACCCACTATAGTATTCTTGCCTGGAAAATTCCATGGACAGAGGAGCCTGGTGGGCTACAGTTCATGGGGTCGCAAAGAGTCAGACATGACTGAGCACATATGCACAACACCCCATGAGGAGAGGTGGAGGAGAAAAAATTCAGTAAGTAGCCTGATTCTACTCTTTTTTTTTTTTTTATAAACTGGGCTATGGTGGGAACTCAACATTCAGAAAACTAAGATCATGGCATCTGGTCCTATCACTTCATGGCAAATAGATGGGGAAACAGTGGAAACAGTGACAGACTTTATTTTTCTGGGCTCCTTTTTTTGGCTCTTTTTTTTTTTTGGCTCTAAAACCACTGCAAATGGTGACTGCAGCCATGAAATTAAAAGACACTTACTCCTTGGAAGAAAAGTTATGACCAACCTAGATAGCATATTAAAGAACAGAGATATTACTTTGCCAAAGCTATAGTTTTTCCAGGAATTGTGTATGGATGTGAGAGTTGGACTATAAAGAAAGCTGACTGCCAAAGATTTGATGCTTTTGAACCATGGTGTTGGAGAAGACTCTTGAGAGTCCCTTGAACTGAAGGGAGATCTAACCAGTGCATCCTAAAGGAGATCAGTCCTGAGTGTTCATTGGAAGGACTGATGTTGAAGCTGAAACTTTAATACTTTGGCCACCTGATGCAGAGAGCTGACTCACTGGAAAAGACCCTGGTGCTGGGAAAGATTGAAGGCAGGAGGAGAAGGGATGACAGAGGATGAGATGGTTGGATGGCATCACTGACTTAATGGACATGACTTTGAGTAAACTTTGGCAGTTGGTGATGGACAGCGAGGCCTGGTATGCTGCTGTCCATGGGATCACAGAGTCAGACATGACTGAGCAACTGAACTGAACTAAACTGATGGTGGGAAGACTTTTAATAATTGGAATCATAAGAATATTGGGTTTGAATTCTGACTCTGACCCTGAATAAGTGACTCAGCTACTCTGAGCCTTTCTAAAATGAAGGAGGTGGCACCACATAGAACTTTGGAATTCTCATCAATAAAATAGGGTTGTGACAGTCCCTATCCTATAGACTTGTCTCCAAGATTTTTGTGTCAAAAACTTTTGATGTAAAAATCTTGGGAATGTGTCTGGAGTGTGGGAAGTGCTCAATAAATAAGTCCCAGATATTTTCACTGTTCATGGAAGCCTGGCATGCTACAGTCCATGGGATCACAAAGAGTTAGACATGACTGAGCCACTGAACAACAAGATATTGTTCCTAATGATTGTGAACGATACTTTGAACCTTCCAGACCCTTAGTGTCTTGGGTTTCATGTCTTTTGATGTGTTTCAAAGCACTGCAGTTCTTACATTGTCTAGAGATTTTCAGCAGGGAAAGGAGGACTATTAATCTATGCCTGAAGAAATTGCATTTGTAGCAAAAAGCACAAATTCTGTCATCACCAGAGCTGGAGCTAACTCAGTAGCATATTGTCAGAGTGGAAGAAGATCAGCCATGTGGGGAAGTGTGTATTGCTCAGTGGTGTTGATCGCTGAGGACTTTGTGGTGGGTGAAACAATCAACTAGAATCAGAAGATGTTGGCCCGATTTTGTTCCTGGTGTTAACCAACTGTTCAGCCTTAGGCAAGTCTCCACCTCTTTGAGCTTTGGTCTTCTCATGGTGAAATGAAGGTATTAATATTACTTTCATAGGGCTTTTGTAAGACTAAGTGAGAAGGTAGATAATACAGAGCCTGGCATACGTTAGGAATTTAAGTACTTATGGGAAATCAGTTTGCGATCTTTTATTTGCACTTAAGCAACTTCTGACACCGTTCCGAGAAGTCGAGACAATATGTTCACAGAAAAATAGAATTTTCAATTTGAGCAGCACTCTCAAGATAATGTTATCCCACCTTCCCCCATACTTTTCATTTACCTGTGTTTGTTCAGTCAAACATAGAACGTCTGTTCTGTATAAAACAGGGGAAGGGGAAGCAGAGCAGGGAGCATTCACCTTCTCTTTGTCTACCTGTTCTTCATTCCTTCCCAAGGGAAGGAAGCAGAAATCTTTCAGATTGCAAGAGACACGTAGGACCGTGTTCACAGCTAGACAGAAATGCTGTATATTAAACCATTATGCTCCATTTTATGCTCTTCTACCGTCTCCCCACCCCAGATTTATGTGATTGGTGTTATTTAAAAGGACGGATAATTTTATGTGGGGTCCAGGCAAGCAGGTTGTGCCCACTCTTAGCAAAACCACATAAGTTGACTGATCATAGCTTAGGTTCCTGTACTATGATGCTAGTCATATCATGATAAAGTTTCAAGATCTAGTGATTGGCTTACAGTCAGAACCCTATGGCCTTCAACCCGGCTCTATAGGAGCCCCATGTTGGAATGAACATGGCATGAACAGTTCCTTTAAAAAAATATGATTCTTATTTGATTGATCTTTATCTTATAACTTTCTTGAAATGAAAACTATTTGGCAACAAAAAGAATTAGGTATTTCTATATCCTCTAATCCACTGGTCCTCACTTGGGAGAAGGGTGGCATTTTCCAGTGTGTGATGATATTTTGGTTATCACAATTGGATGGGAGATACTATTGGAATCTAGTAGGTAGAGACTAGGGATGTTGTTGAACTATCTACATTACATAAGAGAAGATCCTTCAAATAGAGAATTGTTGAGTTGGCCAAAAATTTTGTTCAGGTTTTCCTGTAACATCTTCCAGAAGATATTACAGACAAACCCGAGTGAACTGTTTGGCCAATGCAGTATATACCTCAGAGGGTGCTACAAACTAACACAGAAACTTTACTAACAAATATCATGGGTCCTACTTACCAGACATTTACAGTCTAGACCAGTCAAAGTTCTCAGAGTGTGGTCTCTAAGGACCACAGGAAAGTAGCCTTGGCATTCACCAGAAAGTCATTAGAAGTGCAAATTCTTGGTCCCTACCTCAGACCTGCTGAATCCTAGAATGTGCTGCAGAAATCTGTGGTTTATAAGCCCTCCATGTGCTTCTAATGTTTCTTAAAATGTGAAAACCACTCATTCAGGCCCTGATAAGTATGTAATGGTAAGTATGAGCAATGGGTAGTAACATTAAGAGGAGGAGTGGTAGGAAAAACTGGGATCAAATGGGTTATGGATTTAAACAGTTTTGAACAGCAGACTTAACTGATCCAAGTGAATTTTAAGATCACCAATCTAGCAATAAAGATGATACTTTTATGAGTCAAGAAAGTTATAATAACAGACAACAGAAATGGTGTGCAATAACAAGGAACTAAGTAGAAAGGTAAAACCTTTTTAGGATAAATACGGTAACATCTCATGTTGATTTTCATATTTTTGTATCAGCCACTGCACTAAGTCTTACAGAATTTGGGGAGGGGAAAGATACATTTTTACACAAGAATTCAGGGCACCTATGTCATGTAGACACACGCCTACAACTATGGGAAAAAACAGAACGAACTCTCATAAACCGAAGAGCCCAAGAGAGAGATTTCAAGCCTCACTAGTCTTCAGAGATCAGAAGTCCATCTCAAAGCCATGGTATATGGCCAGAAATCCAAGAATGAGGAAGAGAAGAGCAAGGGGAGTGGGCTAATGTAAACGAGGATGTAGCAAAGGCAGGATTAGATGCTGCATCAATGTGTCGGATAGGAGCAGCATCTGGTATGCTTGCCCTAATCCAACTGCTTCCCATTTTAACTCCATAGTCCACTCTAGAGAGGTGATTATCTTGTTCACATTTATCCAATGGCATACAGATGGATACCTCCAGGAAAGGGAGTTTTATGAGAATTACAATTTTATGAGAGGTTGTTCTTTTACCAAACTAAAATACCCTGGCTAAGTTGTCTGAGGATATTCTATCTCTGCGATCTGGATCTACATGGAATAAACTCCTTTTTCTACGCCCAGCCTTCAATTATTTAAAGCTGTCTTTCAAGTTTCCTCAATTTGTTTATATCAACAGAATATTCACCTTTAAATATTCCTCATGCTTCATTCATATTTAAATATTTCTCGTATTTCATTTCATATTTCCTTCCTCAATATTCCCCCACTATCAATTGAGTTGCTTTCCTTTGGATATGCATCAATTCAATTATGTGATCTAATACCAGGCTCCCAGAACTGAACCCAATATCCCAGATAGAACTGTGATAGTATGGAAGAATGCTGCAATTATGTGCCCTATTACTCTGACACTACATTTCTATTAATGAGCCCAGGCCAGATACTTGGATGGTGACCAGAGTGTGATCTCTATTACCCATACCAGGCTTGTATTTCCTCAAAGGTGACTGAAATTTTTCAGAGACGTTGGAGACCTCTCCTGAAGCTGCATAATTATAAATTTTTTAAAATGCATTCAATTTCCTATGACAAGCTGGAAGTGTCTAAAGATGGCAAAGTGAAGGAGATAAATAGATTATTGATCGGACAGGCTTGTAATTCCTTAGTGAATTGGATTTAGTTTCTTCATTGAGTTCAGGTCAATGCAATAAATCTTCTAGAAAATCAATGCAACAGAGAGTCCTATGAGCTAGACTTGAAGACATTTCCCTGGCTGCTTCAGGGCTGGGAATGGTGGAAAATGATTCCATGGGGGAATCAAATACTGGGTATGGGGAAGCATCTGAGCGCAGTCAAGAGACTTGGACATTCTTAAACTGACCACTGTCATATATGTGACCTTGATTACAAAGTCACTTCACTTTGATCATCCTATACATTACAATGACAAAATTAGACCATGCAAACAATTCTCTTTACTGCTTTTACTCCTCCAAGTGGAGAAGAGCAGGACAACTACTAGAATAAACAATTCCAGAATCTGGTGACTGGACACAATGAAAGGTTATTCTCATTATAACAGATATTCGAATGTGGGTTCTGTCTCATGTAGTTCATCCTTAAGCAGTTCATTGGGAGCTCAGGTGCTCTGGCTTTTCATATCTTACAGCTCTGCTGTTACACAGAGCCTTGACATATATTGCTTCCAACCTACCTTGACTAACAGATACTTACAGAAGGTAATGTAAAAATAGAGTGTGAAAGGGTGGATAGAAACAATTACAAAACCTTTTGAAAATGCATTCCAGCTTCTGAAATGAGCCCATCTACCTCCATATTTAGAAAGAACCAAAAAAAAAAAAAAAAACCCCTTAGGAAGGTGATATTGACATATAAATAATTTCAGTTGGCTTACCTAAACTCCACCTCAGTCTCCAGTGAAACCTATTCAAAAGTCTGATACAAGTGGGTCACCAGAAGGAAAAGTTGAAATTTAGAGAGAAAAATGGTAGTGAGGGTGTTTAAACAGATGCACTGTAGATAATTGCATTTTAAAATTGTCTTTTTGGTAATTCTTTGTTGAGATGCTCCATTTGTTTTACCATATTTATCCACTTTATTTTGCATAGAAAGAGTACATGACTGTTTAAAGACTGTGGCAAAACTTATTCTAACCTGGCATAGTCACAAAAGGCGTTGGAAGAGGACACAAAAATAAATTGAACTTGAAGCTTTGAGAAAGTGGGAAGAAAACAGAGGATCAAGGTGCAGAAGAATGGAGCCAGACTGAGTAATACCCAATTTGGTAAACCCTTAACTTCTCAGGATATCATGAAGTCTAATGTCTAGAGTCCATAATATTTACACATGACTCACTCTTAAAAACGTACAACAACATTCCAGTGAATTAACACAGAACAAGTTTACTTCTTATTCACATGATGATCCAATGTGAGTATTCTTAGTTCTTGGTGCTGAATTGGTTTCCTGTTGCTGCTCTAACAAATTACCAGAACTTAGGATCTTAAAACAAGGTTCATCTGCCCTCTTATATATTCTGGAGGCCATATGCCTGAAATAAGTCCACAGGGCTGCATTCCTTCTGAAGGCGCTGAGCAATAATAATCTGTTTTCTTGCCTTTGCTAGTTTCTAAACGTTGTCTGAGTCCCTCAGCTCATGAACCTGTGTCACTCATTCCAACCTCAGTTTCTGTAGTCATATCTCCTTCTTACACTCTTGACTCTCCTCCTTCCTGTAAGAATCCTTGTCATCAACCTGGGCTCACTCAGATAATCCAGGAGCATCTGTCCATCTCAAGATCCTCAATCTGAGCAAATCTGTGAAGTCCATTTGCCATAGAAGGTAACATATTCACAGACTCCAGGGATTAGGACATCAAGTCTTTGAAGGGAGAGGACATAGATGTCATTATTTTGCCTGTGATTAGGACCATGGCTATGGAAGGATTTGCCAACTTCAGTAAAAGGTTTCCAAGGTAGCCCTGGGTATCAACATCCAGCTGAAAAGTGGAAAAAAAGGAGAAATAACTGCACCTGGAAGGATTTATGCCACTGGACTGACAAAAACCTACAGTATGTACACTAACACTTGCTTTCTTCTTTTCTTTCTGCTTATATGGAAAACTCCAAGTTACACGCTTTGTCCACAGACTTAAAAGAGAATTAAAAATTGATGGTGTTACCTAAGAAGGGAGCACAGAGAAGAGACAGTGGGAATGGGGAATGGAGAAGAAGAAACACAGGCACTGTGAATCATAACAAGAGGAAAATGTGCTTGGATTTAACGGTTTGTTTTCCCATATTTTCAAGGGTGACTGAGATTTTCTTACAGTGGCACCAGCAGGCTTTCGCTGCTTGTGGCCTCCCCAAAATAGATCCTGAGTACCCTGGAGCCCATCTGCAGTGAGAATCAGTTAGTGACACATGACAGCTATTCCTTGAAATGTGCTCAGTGAGTCACACAGCTCACAGCGGCTGTGCAGTGGGGCTTACTGGCCTGAAAATGACTTTCTCTCTTCCCTTCAACCCCCATCATCAGCTTGGGAAACTATCTTGGGATACATATGCTTATTCTTTTCTCTGGAATCATTATTGCAGTTGTAGCCCCAATGTTCAAATCCTTGTACCTCTCTGGAGAGAAGCAGTGTCACCTGGAATTGGCTGATCACATCACAGAGATCCAGGAAACCCCCAAAGTCTGCTGAGTGTTTAGCCTCCCAAGACTGTCTGGTAGATATGGTTTCTGTGATTTCTGTGACTCACTCTGTGTTTTGGAATGGTATATTCTGTTTTATCATTATTTAAGCATATTTGATTTGCACAATGTGCTTATTTGGAAATGGAGGCAGATATATTCGGCATGTCTAGGTCCCTTTCAATGAATGAATGATGTTCATTCTTTCTTTATCCACCCCTTCCCCCACTATCTCCAAACCTCTTTCTTAATAAGAGCTATGTGGAGGTGTCTGTTCACAAAGTAGATAATGAGGTCTGTCTACAAAAATTCTGACTCACCAGGTTCAAATCAAGAGTTTACGTTTCTCACTAACAACACCCAGGTTTATTCTAATTTTCAGGCAGCTTTTGCAAATACTACAGGTGTATTTTAAAAGGCAGGATGGAGTTTTGTGCCAGATATCTGGATTTAAACCAAAGCTCTTGAATTTACCAGTTAAAGCACATGGCCCAATTCCTTAAGATTTATGTATCATGCTGATAAATACGTCAGTTCAGTTCAGTCACTCAGTCGTGTCCAACTCTTTGCAACCCCATGAATTGCAGCACGCCAGGCCTCCCTGTCCATCACCAGCTCCCGGAGTTCACTGAGACTCACATCCATTGAGTCAGTAATGCCATCCAGCCATCTCATCCTCTGTTGTCCCCTTCTCCTCCTGCCCCCAATCCCTCCCAGCATCAGAGTCTTTTCCAATGAGTCAACTCTTTGCATGAGGTGGCCAAAGTACTGAAGTTTCAGCTTTAGCATCAGTCCTTCCAAAGATATCCCAGGGCTGATCTCCTTCAGAATGGACTGGTTGAATCTCCTTGCAGTCCAAGGGACTCTCAGGAGTCTTCTCCAACACCACAGTTCAAAAGCATCAATTCTTCAGCACTCAGCTTTCTTCACAGTCCAACTCTCACATCCATACATGACCACTGGAAAAACCATAGCCTTGACTAGATGGACCTTTGTTGGCAAAGTAATGTCTCTGCTTTTTAATATTCTATCTAGGTTGGTCATAACTTTTCTTCCAAGGAGTAAGCGTCTTTTAATTTTGTGGCTGTAATCACCATCTGCAGTGATTTTCAGTTCAGTTCAGTTCAGTTCAGTTCAGTCGCTCAGTCGTGTCCGACTCTTTGCGACCCCATGAATCGCAGCACACCAGGCCTCCCTGTCCATCACCAACTCCCAGAGTTCACTCAGACTCACGTCTGGCACTGTTTCCACTGTTTCCCCATCTATTTCCCATGAAGTGATGGGACCAGATGCCATGATCTTCATTTTCTGAATGTTGAGCTTTAAGCCAACTTTTTCACTCTCCACTTTCACTTTCATCAAGAGGCTTTTTAGTTCCTCTTCACTTTTTGTCATAACGGTGGTGTCATCTGCATATCTCAGGTTATTGATATTTCTCCCGGCAATCTTGATTCCATCTTGTGCTTCTTCCAGCCCAGTGTTTCTCATGATGTACTCTGCACAGAAGTTAAATAAGCAGGGTGACAATATACAGCCTACCCAAATCCAATTCTCAGATTATATCTTCTTCATCGCAGGAGACATTTGCACAAAAGACATGATAACTGGTATGTTTACTGAGTTTTATTCTACTGGGTATGCTTTGAAAATTTAAAAAGAAAAAAAAAAGGATTCACATTGTCTGAAGTAGTCAGGTGTATGCATGACAGAAAAGAATAACTTTAAAAATGATCTCAGAGAAGACATAGACTCTGAGCAGGCAAGCATTTTAAATTAGAGCAGACAGACATTCTCCCAGCGAAACTTTAAAGGACTCTCAGATCATCCAGCCATTGTTGGATCATCTTAGATCATCTGGCCACGCTCCCTGGTAGTGGCTATCTGGATTGATGGAGAAGGGGATGGCAGAGGATGAGATGTTTACATAGCATTGCCAACTCAATGGACATGAGTTTGAGCAAACTCTGGAAGATAGTGGAAGACAGAGGAGTCTGATGTGCTATGTGATACAGTCCATGGGGTTGCAAAGAGTTGTAGCCCTAGCAACTGAACAACAACAACATTGAAAGGCTGGTATTTCTAATTTCATTCACTATTATTTGAATTCCTTTTATTTACTCTATCCAGTCTCTACCCTTCTCAAGAATCACCTTTCAGACTCCTGTTGGACCATCAATGGATTTATCTCCCAGCCTACAAACCATTACTGACCACCGCTCTCTACCACGCACCTCTGATGGATTATACGGCATTGGCCCTTTCTGTTGACATTTTGGATGCTAGCTATTCTGCTGCTGCTGCTAAGTCAGTTCAGTTGTGTCCAACGCTGTGACCCCGTAGACGGCAGCCAACCAGGCTCCCCTGTCAACACATATGTGACACTGGTCTGGACATTTTTCATGAATTAATCCACTCAATCTTCACAACGAATGCTATCATTAATTTCATTTTACAAACTAGAAAACAGAGCCATAGAAAGTTATGGAGTTGGGGAGTGAACTCTGGGAGTTGGTGATGGACAGGGAGGCCTGGCGTGCTGCGATTCATGGGGTTGCAAAGAGTCGGACATGACTGAGCCACTGAACTGAACTGACTGACACTTTACAGTACCAATCCTAAAAAAAAAAACAACTTAATTAAAGAGAGAATTGCTAATGTCCCCTGCCAATGATTCCCAAGATATCTACATTTTAAAAGAAGAGTTTATTAGTATAATGTAGGGATAAGTAATCATTTTAACCTAGGTAACCAGGTAATGATTTCTTTACAATGTCTTTTGGAGAGGAGGATCTTCCTGTTTAAACAATGGCTTGGGGATTTTTTATCCTTTTTGGCAAAGGGGTGTAACCATATGCCATATAACTCTCAAGTTATTGTTACACATGAACCCAAAGCTGCCTTATAGACCATCTAACTCCTTCCTTCAACTCATCTGAGGCAACTGCACTCTGCACATTACAAGCAGTTTGCTGGGATCATGTGATTGAAAGTATTTGGGGCTTCTGAAACCCGATCCTGCCTGACACCCAGGTGATAATGAGTCACTACCATTTCTGTTATTTTCCGTTCACAAAGCTCTGGGTGAAAAAAGCATTAGAATTTGCTGAAAAAATAGAAGCTTTCATCCCACATATCCAGTCCTCATTTCCCTAAAATTTTTCTTCCAAGAACAAAGAAGTAGCAAGGAAGACACCAGAAAAACAGGAATTTGAGACATGTGTCTGGTGAACAAAAAAGAAAATGCAGGTCAAAAAGTAAACACTGATGAAAAATTAAAACTCTGTTTTCTCTTCTTTTTCCCTCTATACATTGCTTGCCTATAAACAGCAAAGAGTTCTGAAAACACAGCAAAGCAACGCTCTCTGAACTAAGGCATCAGTTTTTGAAAAACATTATGCTATTATAAGACTAGACAATGAAATACAACATAAAGGCAAAATTACTGTGACAATCATACATATAATCATATATATATATATACACACACATATATATACCCCTCACATTCACATGTCTTTCTATTCTATTTGGATCTAAAAATTGGGAGCAAGAAAAACTGTAGCAGGAAAATTGAATTGAACAAAATTTCTGGGTCTAATCACAGGGCACATTTGAGATTGTATTTTCCATCAATCTTGGGACCATTAAACCAAACATGCAGTATTTCATTAATTTTATCTTAGATTCAGTTGGGAGAAGAATGCGGTTAGAGAGGGGTATGGTTTTAGAGTGTCTAAAAGGACCTTGATAGTATTTAAATTTTTTTAAGAAAGCGTCTCTGTTTGCCCGTCTCATTTCTCAGTCTCACCTGTTTCCATAGATTCTACTGGGGTTTGTACTAGAATCTCAGCCACATGGTGATAGAGATAGAATGGGATTATTCAAAATTCTAATACCAGTATCCACCAAGGTTCCTGACACATATGATATGATATGATTGATACATGCTATATTGAATTGATTAATATTACATTGAATCAACCCATGTTAAATTAATTGAAGAATGCCTGTTAAATCTACATTCTCTGTCTTAATCATTGCCAACCTTGGCAGACAAGTGACTGCTTCTTGTCTATGTCTCAGTTCCAAAACTTAAATCCTTTTAATACATTGTTTAAATCAATTAAATCCCCCCAAATTCTTCCAGTGGCTGCCACTGCTTATCGAATAATCTCTAAATAACTTAGTATGAGCTTTAAGGGCCTATGAAGTCTTTGTTTTAAATTCATTTATTGACTTATTTATTATTATTGCTTCTCCTCAATTTTTACTGAATAGTATAGCCATGTTCAATTACCATTTTCTCCTCAACATACTGTTTTTTCACACCTATATATGATACCTATGCCATATATTTTCCTATATATACTATATATTTGTATATATGTCTTATGTTTGCAATTTTCTCCCTGGATGTCTTTCAAATCTACAACTTTTAAATCCCTGTTCCTTCTTTACCAGTTCAAATACTACTTTATTGTTGAATATTTTCCTTCTTCTCTAAAAGGAAGACTAATTTCTCTTTTATCCGTGGTTCTGCAGTACTTCCTACTAAATTTTAGTGTAGTATTTTCATATTTCATTTTTTTAAAGATTATTCCATCTATCCTGCTGGACTCTGATTTCAGGAGAGAACCATGCATTTTAATCATCTTTACCTCCCCCATTCAATATCCATTATAGCCTATGATGGACGGGTATTCAAATAGCCTTCTAATTCCTGAGAGGTGTATTTTAAAGCCAATGTTTACGGACTCTGAATCTCTTAGGAGTCACCCACATAACATACACAATTATTCAAGTTAAGCAAAGATGTTAACAAATAAGACAGTACTTGCCTCCTCTAAGGGAGCAAATGTACTCTTCCAAGGGATTGCTGCCCTATGGAAATGGGGCCATTACTGCTGTGTCTCCAAAAACTGAAGTTTTAGTTGAAATGTCTAAGCTTTTAGACAAATATGTAGGCCACAGTGGTCTGGATTCAGCAAGTGGACAGCCAATTTGCAATCCATACCCTAATTTATGCAAAATTGATTTTTGCCTGCATGTTATCCATGTAGTCAAGGAATGGAGCTTTTGAAATATACTTCAGATACTTTAATCACTGGAATCCTCTCTTATAGCTATCTATATTTTATTTTGCAGCAATTCATGTCCTGGTGTCTATTTGCATGAAAATTTTGTTTTCAATACCCTCCTTTTTAAATTTATTTTCCCTTCCACCTCCCTCATGCTATCTCTCAGTTTGCCATTCTCCATCAGCTCATCTGCACCACCTTCCCCAAGCCCCTGAAACTCACCTTTCTTTATTCTTTACTATAAAACAAGAATAATAAACTAATTTTATAGGTCTGCCATAAAGTTTAAACAGAAGAGATATGCAAGACCCCCAAAGTGTAATGGTTTATATCATTCTCTCAATAAGTTAATTTTGTTCCTTTTGTCTCCATCATTTTTCTTTTTTCTCTCCCATTGCAAGTAAACGTTATGTGCCCTTGGCCTTAATCCATCAAGAGTCTTATAGGAGCAGAGCAAAGTGTAATCATTCAACTATCCATAAACAAATTTAGAAGGAAATTGCTCAACTACTCATCCTTTTCAATTGTGCATTTGAACCTTACCTCCAGAGTCCAGTAGAATAGACTGAATAATTTTTTTAAATCAATTAAATATGAATATGCTTCCCCATCTGGGGAAGGGGCAATATGATCAGAGTGCAGTTGTCGCTCTCACCTTTCTAATGTGGTTCTTCTCAGTCTCTGTGGCCCAGGAGATGCTACAAACTAACTCCAAGATTCTGAGATTTTCACAGTGGTGTCTTGTCTATGGATAGTTGCTAGCTGCCTTTCTTATGAGGGGAACCAAAGTCAGGAACAACCTGTGTTGCCACCTATGGTGACATCACTCCAGGTCTCTTTTTAAAAGTAATATTCTCTCTCACCTTTCCTTGTCTCTATCACTTGATTTATCTTTTCTGTTTTTAACTCTCTAGATCTCTTACTCCTTCCCTGCCCTTTTCTGTTTCTCCTGGTCTATTCTTAATGAATTTCTATTTCATTGCCTTCTGTGTAAGACATAAGAATTATGGCTAGTCTTTTTTTTTTTTTTTTTTTTTTTTTTTTCCCACTTGTCTCCTCCTGATAGACTGCAGGCAATATTTTGCACCTGAAAACCAAGCCCAACACCTTTCAATGGTTAGTTTCCAATAAGCATTGATTAACTTAAATGGCATTCCTGAGGTCAGAAGACACAATTAGGCAGCCAGTTCAGATAGTGTGTGGCATTTCTGAGCTGTGGTCCAGCTCATGTTATTCTGAACTGATCATGCAAAGTAAAAGTGAACGTGTTGGTCACTCAGTTGTGCTCTGAGTTGTGCTCTGAGTCACTCTTGCTGATCTCACGGACTGTGGCCTGCCAGGTTCCTCAGTTCCATGGAGAAATCCATGGAATTCTCCAGCAAGAATACTGGAGTGGGCTGCCATTCCCATCTCCAGGGTAACTTCCTGATCCAGGGATTGAATCTGAGTCTCTTGCACTGCAGGCAGTTTCTTTACCATCTGAGCCAGGAGGGAAGCCCTTGGTCATGCAAAGTTAGCTTCAGTCCATTGCATACATTATTTTTTTACTTCTGTCTTTTGCACAATTTTCCCTGTCTCTGGAATATCCCACTTTCATTTTTCACCCCACCTTCAGACTTGCTTAGTTCCCATTCTTCCCTAAGTTTTCAAAATAGATGTTATCTTTCCCAAATAGTCTGCTCCACTTTGTCTAAATCCTCATTAAAGTAGAAAACCTGCTTGGTGCTTATATAATATTCTGAACCTTTATCACCACAGTCTGTGAACAAAACATGGTGCTATTAAGTTGTTTTTTTTTTTTTTTTTTCAGGTTTCCTTATTCCTATGAGGGAGTAAACTTCATGTAAATGTGGGTGTCAAAAAGGAGGTCGTGGTGGTTGTATTTGTTTGGAAATAATGCAAAAATGTTTCACATGTTTGGACTAGGAAGAATTTAAATATATCTGCCAAATGCATGCTGCTGCTGCTGTTGCTGCTGCTAAGTTGCTTCAGTCGTGTCCGACTCTGTGTGACCCCATAGACGGCAGCCCACTAGGCTCCCCCATCCCTGGGATTCCCCCAGCAAGAACACTGGAGTGTGTTGCCATTTCCTTCTCCAATGCATGCAAGTGAAAAGCGAAAGTGAAGTCGCTCAGTCGTGTCCAACTCTTCGAGACCCCATGGACTGCAGCCCACCAGGTTCCTTCCCCCATGGGATTTTCCAGGCAAGAGTACTGGAGTGGGTTGCCATTGCCTTCTCCAGCCAAATGCACGGATAATAGTTAAATTACTATGGTTGTGAACAGGTTGCTTACCTCTCTATCTGCAAATATACATCATATCAGATGCAGAATGATCTCTGTGATTGTTCCACTCAATTTCATCTGCCTTCAGATGAGATTTCTTGTATTAATAGAAATAAGTATTACTTAGTTATCTGTAGGGCTTCTTCATCACCCTGGATGCACCTAAGAAGTGGGTCCTGCGTGTGAGTATCTTCTGTCAGGTACATATTTTTGAAAAGGAGTTGAGAACTGTTAGATTAAACCATGTGGTTGAACTGTGTGATAGACATCCAAATCTCGATATATGGGCAGGAATGTGATTGGTGTCATGTGCCCTGAGGCCAAGGGATTAAGATTTTCTAAATGTGGCTGGGAAGGACAGATAATTAAGCGGGGGCTTTTAGGACTGATACACAGAAGTATCAGTCCTAAAATGAAGGCCTTATACAATTTATAAA
>NW_011494838.1:5130488-5133713 GCF_000754665.1 Bison bison bison | reverse complement strand
ATGCTATTACAAAGTTTACCCTACAGAGGACTGTCTGTGCAGTGCTTCAAGTTGAGCTGACGGTTAAAGGTGTTTCCCTGCTGAGGCAAACCTGTAAAGTCTGGAAAAAGAGACCGGTTACTTGGATGCACAGATCAGCAGTGCAGTGAATTAAACATCATGAAGACTCAGGTAAACTCGGTGCCACAAAAAGAAACTAATGATGCCCCGTAAGTGGTGCTAAAGAATGGAGATCCAGAAACTGACAGGGAATTGAGAATAGTTCCATTAAGGAAGTTCAGGGAACTACAAGAACACACAGACAACTAGACAAAATTGAGAAAACAATGTACTATCTAGAATCTCCATTGCGTGCATATAAAATACATACAATGGGATATTATTCAGCCACAAAAAAGGAAATCCTTCTGTTTATAATAACGTGAGTGAACCTCAAGGGCATTATGCCAAGTAAAATAAGTCGGAAAAAGACGAATCCAATATGATCTCACTTAATTGTAGAATCTGAAAAAAATATAAGGAAAAAAAAAAAAAACTCACAAAAACGTACAGCAGGTCGGTGGTTTCCCGGGGCAGGTGTCTAAGGGGGAGGGGTTAAAGGGTGACTATTCCCAAAAGTCAAAGGGTATAAACTTCAGTTACAAGACGAATACATTCCGAGAATGTTATGTTCAAACTAGTAGCCGTAGTTAACAACACTGTATTGTATAATTAAAAGTTGCTAAGAGACTAGATCTTAAAAGTTCTCACCACACACGAACCAAGAAAACCATAAATGCTTGAGTTGATGGATATGTTAATTAAGCTCATTGTGCTCATCGTTGCCTAATATATACATATATCAAATCATTATATTGTACACTTTAAACTTACACAATATTGTGTGTCAACTGTATCTCAATGAAGCCAGAAAAATACAAATAAACTAAAAAGAGAGCCAACCACTTCTAGTCAAAAAAATTATTCTTGTGTTAAAACGGCAGTAGTTGAGGCTGCAGTTTGATGAAACTTTTGTGACTGCATTTTGACAATAATACAAGACAGGTAATTACATTTCCACCAACAAGTGATACCACAAGGATGAAAAGCGACATGCCACAAACAGCCAAAGAATAAAAAGGGAGATGATCTGATTATCCTGGTGCAAATATATTTCTATGAAAACTGTGAAGAGAAATATAGAACATCAGACCCACAGACATAAACTCCCTAACACTTATGTCAGCTTCAAGACTTAACGTTCATGTGTTGAATGGATGTTCATATACAATGAGATGTTCCCATATGTTTCCTATGTTAATATGAGGGAATATTCCATATAAAATAAAAAACACCCAAGAGATGTGCTTTCTTTTTTGAAACAGCTTTGTCAAGTTAAAAAAAGAAACCCAAACTATAATGCCAGACAATTAGTTTATATGTTGTTATTGGTGGGCTTCCGTGGTGGCTCAGTGGTAAAGAATGCCCCTGCCAAATGCAGGAGCCACAGGGGATGCAGGGTCAATCCCTGGGTTAGGAAGATCCCCTGGAGGAGGAAATGGCAACCCACTCCAGTATTGTCATCAGGATAATTCCATGGACAGAAGAGCTTGGCAGGCTACAGTCCAGGGGGTCACAAAGAGTCAGACACGACTGAAGCAGCTAAGCAGACATGAGCACACTGTTTTGGTGAGTCACCTGAAGCATGATACTCAAACTATGGAAAATAATTTCACAACATAAACTGCTTTGCTCATTCATTCCTTCATTTTGTGCAGAGCAATTGGTCAGGCAAATAGGAGAGGAGAAGTGATTCCAAGAGGGAAAACATTGACAAGAATTAGAGAATGGATTGTTCATAGTAGGTTTTAAGCGATGGTCAAAGACCACATCACCACAAACTTGGTGTCTTGCTAAAAATCAAATTGCTTTTCCTCTGTGTTCTCTCTCTCTTGTTTTTTTTGGAAGGGAGAAGGGTTTTCACAAATTCTCAAGATGATTCTCCAGATATGCATATATCCCATCTCCCAACACATAGGAAACATTTTCAGAATCACAAACACTTGTGGTGGGGAGGCTGTCATGGTCACAGGTTGGTGGTTAGGGTTTTCTCGGAGCTTCCCTGGCAGGCCAGTGCTTGATCCCATAATCCCAATGCAGGGGACACGGTCTCAGCCTCTTGTTCTAGAACTAAGATTCCACCTGCATCGGGGCATGGCCAAAACCAAAAAAAAATTCTTCCCTAATCTTGCTAACTGCTAGTATGCAATATATCAGTATATGAATATCTATCTTTGAGCAAACTCTGGGAGATGGTGAAGGACAGGGAAGCCTGGCATGCTGCAGTCCATGGGGTTGCAAAGAGTTGGACAGGACTGAGCAACTGGACAATAACAATCTAGGTATCCATCTATCTGCACATATTATATATATATGTGAATAAGTATGGTGGTTTAGTCACTAAATCATGTCTGACTCTTGTGACCCTATGGATTATAGCCCAACAGACTCCTCTGTCAATGGGACTCTCCAGGCAAGAATACAGGAGTGGGTTGTCATTTCCTTCTCCACAGTATCTTCCCAACCCAGGGATCAGAAGCAGGTCTCCTGCACTGCAGGTAGATTCTTTACCAACTAAGCCACCAGATGAATATATATATATATATATACACACATACATACACATGACAGGGATCAAGACCATTCCCATAGAAAAGAAATGCAAAAAAGCAAAATGCCTGTCTGGGGAGGCCTTACAAATAGCTGTGAAAAGAAGAGAAGCAAAAAGCAAAGGAGAAAAGGAAAGATATAAACATCTGAATGCAGAGTTCCAAAGAATAGCAAGAAGAGATAAGAAAGCCTTTTTCAGCAATCAATGCAAACAAATAGAGGAAAACAACAGAATGGAAAAGACTAGGGATCTGTTCAAGAAAATCAGAGATACCAAAGGAACATTTCATGCAAAGATGGGCTCAATAAAGGACAGAAATGGTATGGACCTAACAGAAGAAGAAGATATTAAGAAGAGAGGGCAAGAATACACAGAAGAAATGTACAAAAAAGATCTTCATGACCAAGATAATCACGATGGTGTGATCACTCACCTAGAGCCAGACATCCTGGAATGTGAAGTCAAGTGGGCCTTAGAAAGCATCACTACGAACAAAGCTAGTGGAGGTGATGGAATTCCAGTTGAGCTATTCCAAATCCTGAAAGATGATGCTGTGAAAGTGCTACACTCAATAT
>NW_011494838.1:5116584-5130388 GCF_000754665.1 Bison bison bison | reverse complement strand
CCAAGCCAGGCTTCAGCAATATGTGAACCGTGAGCTTCCTGATGTTCAAGCTGGTTTTAGAAAAGGCAGAGGAACCAGAGATCAGATTGCCAACATCTGCTGGATCATAGAAAAAGCAAGACAGTTCCAGAAAAACATCTATTTCTGCTTCATTGACTAAGCCAAAGCTTTTGACTGTGTGGATCACAATCAACTGTGGAAAATTCTGAAAGAGATGGTAATACCAGACTACCTGACCTGCCTCTTGAGAAATTTGTATGCAGGTCAGGAAGCAACAGTTAGAACTGGACATGGAACAACAGACTGGTTCCAAATAGGAAAAGGAGTTCGTCAAGGCTGTATATTGTCACCCTGTTTATTTAACTTATATGCAGAGTACATCATGAGAAACGCTGGACTGGAAGAAGCACAAACTGGAATCAAGATTGCCGGAAGAAATATCAATAACCTCAGATATGCAGATGACACCACCCTTATGGCAGAAAGTGAAGAGGAACTAAAAAGCCTCTTGATGAAAGTGAAAGTGGAGAATGAAAAAGTTGACTTAAAGCTCAACATTCAGAAAACGAAGATCATGGCATCCGGTCCCATCACTTCATGGGAAATAGATGGCGAAAGAGTGGAAATAGTGTCAGACTTTATTTTTCTGGGCTCCAAAGTCACTGCAGATGGTGACTGCAGCCATGAAATTAAAAGACACTTACTCCTTGGAAGGAAAGTTATGACCAACCTAGATAGCATATTCAAAAGCAGAGACATTACTTTGCCAACAAACGTTCGTCTAGTCAAGGCTATGGTCTTTCCTGTGGTCATGTATGGATGTGAGAGTTGGACTGTGAAGAAGGCTGAGCGCTGAAGAACTGATGCTTTTGAACTGTGGTGTTGGAGAAGACTCTTGAGAGTCGCTTGGACTGCAAGGAGATCCAACCAGTCCATTCTGAAGGAGATCAGCCCTGGGATTTCTTTGGAGGGAATGATGCTAAAGCTGAAACTCCAGTACTTTGGCCACCTCATGGGAAGAGTTGACTCATTGGAAAAGACTTATGCTGGGAGGGATTGGGGGCAGAAGGAGAAGGGGATGACAGGGGATGAGATGGCTGGATGGCATCACTGACTCGATGGACGTGAGTCTGAGTGAACTCCGGGAGTTGGTGATAGACAGGGAGGCCTGGCGTGCTGCGATTCATGGAGTCGCAAAGAGTTGGACATGACTGAGCGACTGATCTGATCTGATCTGATATATATGTATATATACACATATATATATGTATACACACACAGACACACACATATGTATATATATATATATATAGCTCATAGTACTGAATGCTTTGTGGCCCTTAATAACCCTCCAGCTGTGGAAGGTTTTCCGTTCCAAAGTTTTCAACGTGCATTTTAAGATGTGTACTGTGAGAGTGTAACTTTGGAGCGGCATGTCCTGAACCCCAACCTAAAGAAACAGCACTTCTTTCTAACATTCTTCTCTGCCGTGATGTCTTCCTTGCCTCTCCTCTTCCAGAACATGCTTCCTGTCTTATGTAGTTCTTCTCCCCAAGGACTGCTCTCAGAATAAGTAAATACACCCATGACTCAAAGAGACAGACTGGCTACCAGACTCTTGGGGCATGATGAGAGAAAGGCACAGGCAGGAGAGGGAGAATTTGAATTTTAAAGCTTCCTCCCTTCCCCCTCCCTTCTGTGCTCTCCACACTCTGGGTGAGGGCCTCAGAGGGATTCAGCTCCAGGCTTGAGTTTGTCTCTGTCCTGACAACTTGACATTTTAATAATTTAAACCATTTTTATTCTCCCCAAACACATGAACCAATATTATTATGATTTTCCTTATTCCCTTTCCTCTTCCTTTAAACTATTAGCTACTAAAAGCCCTTCATGGCATGTCAATGTCCAGTGGAGTCTTTTTTTTTTTTCAATCCTTGGACACTGTCACTCTTCAGAATAATGAGGAGTGGATAGGGCCAGATGCTTTTCCTGTGTATCAGTATTAACTACAGGGAATTCTCGTCACTTTGGAGGGAGGTGAGGTTGGAAAAGAGATGACATTTCATATGCAGAATCCATTATGCTATTGTATCAGGATAAAAAGGAGTCAGAGGACCTTATGGCCCGGAGGTCAGAGAAGAAAACAGTGTTTCTAGACAAAAGATCTTAAACAAAATTCAGGAGATAAAACCAAAAGCCAATTGAGGATCCATCAGAGTTTCTAGAAATGATTTATCAAGTTTATAGACGTTGCTTATTACTGGTAAGTTATGTCAGTCATGTCTGACTCTGTGCAACCCCATAGACGGCAGCCCAACAGGCTCCTCTGTCCCTGGGATTATCCAGGCAAGAACACTGGAGTGGGTTGCCATTTCCTTCTCCAATGCATGCAAGTGAAAAGTGAAAGTGAAGTCGCTCAGTTGTGTCGACTCTTAGTGACCCAATGGACTGTAGCCTACCAGGCTCCTCCGTCCATGGGATTCTCCTGGCAAGAATACCAGAGTGGGTTGCCATTGCCTTCTCCAGTGGACCTTCCTGACCCACGGATCAAACCCAGGTCTTCTGTACTGCAGGCAGATTCTTTGCTGTCTGAGCCAACAAGGAAGCCCCCTGAGAACATAAGGATGATAAATATGACCTTCATCAGGCAAAACACTCCAGAGATTAAAAATTTATAGGAATTAAATGGTATATTTGAATTGAATGCTTCTCAATTAGTAGATTTTGTTTTTAAAGTATTCAACAACAGGGAACAATGACAGAAGCAAGGAGATGCAAAATGGAATGAAGATTTTTCTGGCAGCCTTGAAAGTGAGTAACCTAAGGAGGGCTTCCCAGGTAGCTCAGTGGTGAAGAATCTGCCTGCCAATGCAGGAGATGCAGGAGACGCAGGTTTGATCCCTAGGTTGGGAAGATACCCTGGAGAAGGAAATGGCAACCCACTCCAGTATTCTTGCCTAGGAAACTCCATGGACAGAGGAGCCTGGTGGGCTACAGTCCATGGGGTCTCAAAGAGTCGGACATGACCGAATAACTGAACATGCATGCCTGCGGTTGCATTCTCATCCTGGAGTCTAGGAACATCCTCTGAAACCTTGGAGAAATGACTGAACTTGTCCACATCTGCCTAGTTTCAAGTGATTAAAGACTGACAGTCTCAAGAAGTAGTCTGAGATAGCCCTCACAGAAGAGAGCCTCTTGTATAATACACAGAAAACTAAAGAACAGGGGAAATGCCTTCTTAAGTGGGTTGCAAAGGCTTAAATCATGTGAGTAAAAATCTTATCTTGCACAAATTACTTAAGTAAAATTTTAAGGGTCTACATTTTTTAGGCTGATGGTCTTCAAAGACATTTCTGGGATGATTGCCAACTTCTATTTCACTCTGACAGGTACAGACCCAACTAGTCGTCAGTGGATAACTTTGTTTGCTCACATAGTTAAACAGGTAAGGGGCTTTGCCTGTGGCTCAGTGGTAAAGAATCG
Source organism: Bison bison bison (assembly GCF_000754665.1). Classification (NCBI taxonomy): domain Eukaryota; kingdom Metazoa; phylum Chordata; class Mammalia; order Artiodactyla; family Bovidae; genus Bison; species Bison bison. Next base: position 5,126,902 of record NW_011494838.1, on the reverse strand, counting down.
GCTTGCCAAAGCAGGGGATGCAAGAGACGCAGGTTCCATCCCTGGGTTAGGAAAATCCCTGGGAGTAGGAAATGGCCACCCACTCCAATATTCTTGCTTGAAAAAATTCCATGAACTGAGAAGCCTGGTGGGCTACAGTCAGGGGGTTGCAAAGAGTCAGACCCGACTGAGCAACTAAACACACACACAAAGGAAAGTGAGGCTTTAGAGGGACTCTCTGGGTTCAATGAGGCTGTGAGGGAGGCCAAGCCAGGAATGTGGTCTAAAGAGGGGCTGGACTCGATTTATTCAGAAAAGTAAAAAACAGTGGCATGCATCCTCCTGTGGCTGAAACTAGAGCATAAGCAAGACCAGCATACAAGGCAGAATGGGTAGGAAAGGAATGAATGGGTTATCCCTACCCCACAGAATTTCTCCTGCTTTATAAGTACTATCTGCCCTACCTTCCAAGTCAGAAAATCCTTGGCGACTTTCTCTCTCCCTCATTTGCCCTTATCCAATCAACCACTCAGTTTCATTCAATCATCTTTAACTTGCATGCCCTATAACTCACCTCTTCCATTCCCACTATCTTATCTGCACTGAAGGTCATTAACTCCTGCCCTCTCTTTTTTATTAAGAAAGTCTCCTTTGTGGTTTTTCCACTTTCACTTTCCAATAACCTTCCCAGAAAAGTTAGTGCAAGAAAATTTAAGAAATCAATTGATACAGTATAAGATGCCCAAATATTTCTTACCTTCTCCGCTGTTATCAGATGTAAATTTGTGTATCTTTCACTGAAGATTTTCTGATTGCATGTCTGAAGTAGCCACTGGTCTAAATGACCCAGAGCTATGGGTATAGACCAGTAAGGGGAGACAAAGCATTGTACCATGGAAAGAGTCCTTGCCTGGTGCTGGAAAGAGTTAGTGGATTTATTTCATGGCATATGCATTGACATTTCAGCTCTATCACAAGTTTAATTCCTTAGCATTTCACATATCCATGTATAAAGCGAGGATATTAATACTATGTTTCAAGATTACATGAGATAAGGACTTGGCATATTGTTCTGTATTGAATGTTTCATAAATTTGGAGTGGGGGAAGAGAATATATGGTTTATAAACCTGTTTGAGAACTCATGAGGGAAAGCAGAAAGACACCCATTCTGCTGATGCATTTTCTTTAGACTCCTAGCCCTACTGCATCAGTGTGTAAACGTGTAAATGTGTACATCAACCTTAATTCTTGTATAACTGGAAACTCTATCCATCCTCCTTGTTTCCCTTCTGACTCCTTTATTTCACTGCCTTCCTCTTATTACTGGGAAATTTACTGATGTTTTCTTTTTCATTCCTTCTTCCAATTTCCCTCTAGCCAATTACGGTCATAGCTCCCAAACCCACCCATCATTTTCTCAATGATCTTTATAACATCATAGATCTAGGAGAAGGCTTCAGACATTTTTTTTTTTTTTATCGACTCCATTTTACAGTTGCAGAAACTGAAGCCTGAAAAGACAAAGTAGTTTTCCCAAAAATATGTTGCTATTTAGAAGCAGGAGCGAACCTAAAACTTAGGTGCTCTAAATTCACTCAGCAAATGCCCTTTTCTTTACATGAGGCTGCTTCTGAGTACTTCAGATTATTTGTTACATTATTGCTTCATCTATTATCTATTCTTAATCCCTCAGCAAATTCCATTTGCTTTTGTTCACTCACAGCATACAGTATATATTAATCTTTTTGTACTGTCTGACCTCAGTGGGCATTACCTACCTTTGCTATAGGACTGCAAAAGTCCTTAAAATTCTAGGCTGATGTCTGAAGCTACCACACTTGTTATTACTATGGACTCAGTCAAAGATGTTAGTCTGATACTGACATAAATACAAACAACAAAAAAAAATGGTGTATCTTTTCTCAACTTCAAAAATAACTTCAAAGCAACCTACATTATTGTGACATTCCCTGCAGGTTTGGAGACCACAAGATTGATGATATGAAATAAAAAAGAGGGGCTCTTTGGACCCTTCATTTTCTCAGTTGCTAGCATTATTTTGACAAACATTTTGTCATTATTGCTTAGCAGAGGAATTGGAGCTTGTTTTTTTATATCAAAATTATTACCTTCCCTGAATAATAAAAATCAATAAAGTCTCTTCTTGTGTGAAGCCTCCAGACAACCTTCTCTCAACGAATAATTAAACATTTGAATCAATTCCAGGACTAGCCTATCGTTCATAGCTTTATGAAACTTTGCCACCTGACCATCTTTGTCTGAAATTTGTTATTATTTAAAAGAGAAATAGCTTCTAATATGAGTTCTTGTGAAATTGAAACTATCACCTCTATTTCGTCTAAAGAGCAGAGCAAGGCAGGACTAATATTGCCCAGGGAAGAGAAACTGGTTCAGGCAAATCAAGACCTGACTTGAACTATCCCAGAAACCTCAAACTGAACTAAGATTGAACTCATTTTTTTAAGCTCAAACACTCGCAGAGCTTTCTGGAAAACAATGACAGGGGAATCTATTTAAACTGAGATTCTATAAAAGGAAGAAGAAAAGGTCATAAAATATGTGCATATGTGGCAGCAATGCTAAAAAAATACCAATGTAATAATACACACAGACTTAGTGTGGTGTCTGGGGACATTTTGAATTCAGTAAAATTAATGTCCAAAAAAACAGTTTCTCATTTTGGCCACTAACAACTCATCTTGTTTACAAGTCTTTCTATCTGAAAACCTGTCACTTAAATATTCACGCACATAATTTAATTTGAGGGACCAAATCTTTTCCGTCTCAAAACCTCCTCATTACTCTTAAAGCCTGAAAATCTAGACCTTACTACATATGCAACTTTGTCTTCTCTTCGTTCTATTCTTTCCAACATCAGTCTTCTATTGGTTACTCAATGAGCCAAGCTGTCACCTCCCCATCACTAACCCTCAGAATATTTGCATCAGTGTCCATCTCCTCCTGGAAAAATCTCCCACTCTTAAAAGCTTCTTAGTTAATATTCTTTATTTTTCATGTTTTAGCTTCACTGTGGCTTTTTCATGACCCACTTTACTCCTAGATTACTTATATAGCTCATAGCAACCTGTAATTTTTATCAAGTCACTTACCATAGTTTAAAATTAGCTACATGCTTATATAATTATTTTATTAATATCTGTCCTTCAATGGGCTGAAAACTAAGACAACGATATGTCTGTCTTGTTCAGTGTTATCATGAAAGACTATTAGATATTTTGAAATGTGTTGAATGAAAGAGTAAGTGAACTTCTTTTTCTTTGCATTAAAAAATAAAGAAGACAATGTAATAATTTGTCAAATATTGGATTTTAAGAATTAAAATATTCCTGGTAAATATGAGCTAACCCAAATCTCCTCAAATGTCCCCAGATAATGCCAACCATGGCCAATAATCTGATTCAAGTACCTAGGGATATATACTTTTCATATTTAGAAATGATTTATTTTATAGTCCAAAGAGAGATATTTTTATATTCTTTCTTTTTTTAGGAGAGGAGGTAGGAAGTTTTACACAACTATTGGAAAGAGAGGAAGCAAAAGTATGGGGCAGAAAAGAAAGTACAGTTATATAACAACAAGCAACTTATTTAGAATTCCTGTCCAATAGAAATGTATAGTTGAAATAAATTTTGGAAGTAATCCATTCCACACCCATCCAGTTTTCATAGCTCCACCAAATTATAAGTTAAGGCTGTCAGTATGGTGTAGCAGAAAGAACCCCAGGACCTATTCTTTCAAAAGAGACCCACTGAGCATTTGCTTCAAGCCAAACACTGTACTTGACTCTGTGGAAACAGCAAGAAAAATTATAGTCTGAGTTATACATTAGGAAAACCACTTCCTATTTCAGATGAGTCCATTTATTTCTCAAAGGTTCAGATTCTTCATCTGTAAAAACAAACAAACAAACAAACAAAAAACAGTGAATTACCTTGATTATCTTAGTTTGTAAGATTACTTCTCTGCCTCTAACATTTTCTATATCTATAATGTTAGGGTCTATTGTTTATTCATTCAATCACTCAACAAACATTTATTGAGCTCTTAGTGTAGATGTTACAATAACACTTTCAAGCACTGGATATAAAACAGTGCAAAAAGCATAGTCCTTGTCCTCATAGAATTTGCATTTTATTGAGGAAGCCCATAATAAAAAGAATAGAGTATATAATAGGTTAGAAGGTAAAAAGTACCACAGAGGGAAATAAGTAAAGAATAAAAATAGAGATCTCAGGAAGTAATGTATACAATTTAAAATAGGGTGACCAAGGCAGGCACAGAGAAAAGGAGAGATTGAAGCAAATATTGGATTGGCCAGAAGGTTCATTTGGTTTTCCCATAGTTCTTATAGAAATATCCAAATGAACTTTTTGCCAACCCAATACATCAAGGGAGTATTTGTGACATATCTAGAGGAAGAATATTCCAGCCAATGGAACAAGTTCAAAGGATCGGGATACACATGTTCCTTGATTTTTAATGAACTAATGTTCATTAGTTGGGAAAATGAGTTGGGATAAGAAAGGTTTGAATCTCAGGTCACTTGTGGTCTTGTGGACCATTGCATTCTTAGTGGCAGGAAGACTCAGTTGTTGGAAGGATTTGAGCAAATTATAAATTAATCTCATAAATTAATCTGAATCTCATTTTAATGAAATTAATCTGGATCCTGTGTTGAGAATTGATGAGGAGAAAGGAAAAATAGTTAGGAGGCTGTTGAAATGGTGCACAGGAAAAACCATAGCCTTGACTAGACGAACATTTGTTGGCAAAGTAATGTCTCTGCTCTTGAACATGCTATCTAGGTTGGTCATAACTTTCCTTCCAAGGAGTAAGTGTCTTTTAATTTCATGGCTGCAGTCACCATCTGCAGTGACTTTGGAGCCCAGAAAAATAAAGTCTGACACTGTTTCCACTGTTTCCCCATCTATTTCCCATGAAGTGATGGGACCAGATGCCATGATCTTCATCTAGTCAAGGCTATGGTTTTTCCTTTGGTCATGTATGGATATGAGAGTTGGACTGTGAAGAAGGCTGAGCACTGAAGAATTGATGCTTTTGAACTGTGGTGTTGGAGAAGACTCTTAAGAGTCCCTTGGACTGTAAGGAGATCCAACCAGTCCATTCTGAAGGAGATCAGCCCTGGGATTTCTTTGGAAGGAATGATGCTAAAGCTGAAACTCCAGTACTTTGGCCACCTCATGTGAAGAGTTGACTCATTGGAAAAGACTCTGATGCTGAGAGGGATTGGGGGCAGGAGGAGGAGGGGCGACAGAGGATGAGATGGCTGGATGGCATCACTGACTTGATGGATGTGAGTCTCAGTGAACTCTGGGAGTTGGTGATGGACAGGGAGGCCTGGCGTGCTGCGATTCATGGGGTCGCAAAGAATCGGACACGACTGAGCGACTGAACTGAACTGAACTGAAATAGTCCAAGTGAGAGATAAGGGTGGTTTGGGTCATAACATTAGCAGTGGAGGTGGTAAGGAATGATTAAATTCTGGATATAACTTCAAATGTAAGACCAACAGAGTTAGCTACCAAATTAGAAATGAGGTTTGAAAGAAAGAGAATACTCAGAATGACTTCATGATTTCTGGTCTGAGAATACAGGAATAGAGTTACCAATAACTGAGACAAGAAACCTCTAAGTGGAATAGTTTTGGAGCTAGAAGATGAGTAGATCAAGCATTCAATTTTAGATTTTCATATTTATGGATACTATTATCAAGTTAAGAAAATATTCAGTAGACATTATTATACATAAATCTAATGTTCAGAAGTAGTCTTCTCTAGTGGCTCACCATCCTAAAGGAGACCTGTCCTGGGTGTTCATTGGAGGGACTGATGCTGAGGCTGAAACTCCAATACTTTGGCCACCTCATGCGAAGAGTTGACTCACTGGAAAAGACTCTGATGCTGGGAGGGATTGGGGGCAGGAGGAGAAGGGGACGACAGAGGATAAGATGGTTGGATGGCATCACCGACTCGATGCACATGAGTTTGGGTGAACTCCAGGAGTTGATGATGGACAGGGAGACCTGGCATGTTGCAATTCATGGGGTCACAAAGAGTCGGACACGACTGAGCGACTGAATTGAACTGAACCAAAGTGGCTCAATGGTGAAGAATCCATCTGCAATGCAGGAGATGTGGCAGGACCCATGGATTCAGCCCCTGGATCAGGAAGATCCCCTGGAGGAGGAAATGGAAACTTAGTCCAGTGTTCTTGCTTGAAAAGTCTCATGGACAGGAGAGACTGGTGGGTTACAGTCCTTGGGGTTGCAAAAGAGATGGACATGACTTGGCAACTAAGCAACAACAATATTCAGAATTAAACAGAAAACTTAGACCATTAAGTATAGATGATATTCAAATTCGTGGGATGAAATTTTCATGGGAATGAATGGATACCAAGAAGAAGTTTAATATTAAGCCTGGAAATACACTGAAGATAAGAAGTCAGTGAGACGAAGAGGAGCTGGCAAAGAAGACTAAGAAGTAAGTAGTCAGTGAATGTGGAAGAAGAGTATGATGTTCTGGAATAAAAGAGAAGAATATATATCAAAAAAGGAGCAATGAGCACTTGTGTCAAATTTCATTGATAGCTCAGCATAACAGGGTCAGCAATTTTGCTCCTGTCTCAATCACCTGATTTATCCAAGTGTATGTCAGGGTGACAGGAAGGACCAATATAAAGGGAGTGGTAAAGACGAAAGCCGTATTATTCTTTAAGGACTTCAAACTTGTGTTCAAGCATTGACCAGTATTAGGCTTCCCTTGTGGCTCAGCTGCTAGAGAAACTGCCTGCAATGCAGGAGACCTGGGTTCAGTCCCTGGGTTGGGAAGATCCCCTGGAAAAGGAAAAGGCTACCCACTCCAGTATTATGGCCTGGAGAATTCCATGGACTGTATAGTCCATGGGGCCCACAGAGAGTCGGACATGACTGAGTGACTTGCACTTTCACATTGCTCAATATTGGATCAAATACTTGAAGTATGTTAATGAATAACATCCAGTGGCTCAAAGATTACAGTCTTAGCTTAGTGATTAAGAATTCACATTAGGATCCATACCAACTAGTTCTTCTAAGAGTAAAGACCAACCTCCATATATATGATGATATCTAATCCTCCTATAACATTCCAGGCATTATCCATGTGCACACTGAGAAACAGTTTTAAATGATGTGTCTCTCTTTGTGTGTGTATTAATTCACTTCAGTTGTGTCCAACTCTTTGCAACCCTATGGACTGTATTAAGCCATGCACCTCCATCCATGGGATTCTTCAGGCAAGAATACTGGAGTGGGTTGCCATGCCCTCTACAGTTGAGTCTCTTGAAATCTCCTGCATTGGCAGGTTGGTTCTTTACCTCTAGTGCCACCTGTCTTTTCAATGTATATTTCAAAAGGTCATCCTCCAAAATAGGTATGATTTCTCTCTCTTTTTTAAAGGATATAACCTTTAATTCCGAGCTAAAAATGTATAGAAGTTCTGATAACACATTTATATACATTTTACCAGGTGGTCCTAGTGGTAAAGAACCCACCTGCCAATGCAGTAGACTCAGGAGACATTCAGCTTCAATCCCTGGGTCAGGAAGATCCCCTGGAGGAGGAAATGGCAACCCACTCCAGTATTCTTGCCTGGAGAATCCCATGGGCAGAGGAGCCTGGTGGGCTACAGTCCACTCTTCATGCTGAAGAGTCAGACATAGCTAAAGTGACTTCGCATGCATGGTTAATTTATTAATTACATGACCTGATGTGTCAGGACTGGTGAGGCTCAATAAAAATATGAGATGGCATAAAAAAATATTTCCCCTTGGGAGGTTCAGTTGGATGTGAGGGACTGACACTAAAAAGAAATATTACAAAAGTTAACTACAGGATAAACATCATGAGAGAGACCACTTGTTTCTCTTTCCCTGTCTGACTCTATGGCTTTCTCCACCTTCTCTCTCTCTCCCTCATTCAATAATTTTTTTTTTTTTTCTGATGGAGGGTTGCACTGCATGGCTAATGGGACTTTAGTTCCCTGACCAGGAATCAAATCTGAGGCCTCGGCAATCAAAGTGTAGAGTTCTAACCACTGGACCACTGGGGAATTCTCTCTCTCCCTCATCCAAGATTTCCAGTTATTTTAGGGGCCATCATGGGAGGACCATTGTACACAGAAGAGACTTTGGAGTCCAACAGATCTGAACTGACTCTCACCCATGAGTAGTACAGTAGGAAACCCTCTCACAGGCAGGTCTGTGGAGAGTTTTGGAATCTCAGAAGGCAACATAACCAGAAAAAAAAAAAAAAGCCCACAGAATACATGCCTAACTGCAATTGTGGAAAAGAGAGCTTTCCCAGGAAAGGCTCTAACCTAACAACAGAACATGCTGCCTGGCCCACTCACAGAACAAAGGATTGAGTGAATACCAAAGGAAAGCTAGCCTGCTGTGTACCAGCCCCTATCCACCAGGAGGCAGAGAGGCAGCCAGAGCCAGAAGGCAAGGGGCTGCTGCAGTCTCGGCCCCAGAGACAGCATTTTCCACCGAACTGTGAGCAGGTTCTCAGCTGCTAACCATGTCTTCCTGAGATCCTGGATAGTTAACATCCACCAGGAGGGTCGTAGCCTGAGATCAGCTCTCCAGAGGAGACATGGCACACTTGAGACAGTGTTCTCAGGGCACATCCAGGAAACCAAGTGGCTGGGACCAAGGAGGTGATTAAGATGCACAGCTCACCTGGGACAGTGCGCTTGCCAAGCACCTGGTCACCTGAGCTGCTCAGACCTGGGAAGGGCACAAAATGCCCAGCCCACAGAGACTGAGCCAGAACTGTGTCTGAGTATCTCTGTGGATGTACGTGTCAGCAGTGGCCTGCCACAGGGGCAGGGCTCTGAGTGCAGCAGACCTGGGTATGGCATAAGCCCTCTTAGAGGAGATAGCCATTAACCCCAATCACAGAACCACCAGAACTTACCCAGGATTAGGGAAACAGACTCTTGGAGGGCACAAACAAAACCTGGTGTGCAGCAGGACCCAGGAGAAAGGAGCAGTGACCCCACAAGAAACTGACCCAGACTTGCCCGTAAATGTCCAGGAGTCTCTGGTTGAGGCGTGGGTCAGCGGTGGCCTGCTGCAGGGTTGGGGGCATTGAGTGCAGTGGCAGTGCATGTATGGGACTTTTTGTAGGAGGTCCCCATTATCTTTATCACCTACACCATAGTTTGGCCTCAGGTCAAGCAACAGGGAGGGAACACAGCCCCACCCATCAACAGAAAATTGAATTAAAGATTTACTGAACATGACCCTGCCCATCAGAACAAGATCCAGTTTCCCCCTCAGTCAGTCTCTCCCATCAGGAAGCTTCCATAAGCCTCTCATCCTTCTCCATCAGAAGGCAGACAAACTGAAAACCACAACTGCAGAAAGCTAACCAATCTGATCACATGGACCACAGCCTTGTCCAGCTCAATGAAACTATGAGCCATGCCCTGTAGGGCCACCCAAGACCGACAGGTAATGGCAGGGAGTTCTGACAAAATGTGGTCCACTGGAGAAGGGAATGGCAAACCACTTCAGTATTCTTGCCTTGAGAACCCCATGAATAGTATGAAAAGGCAAAATGATAGGATACTGAACTCCCCAGGTCAGTAGGTGCCCAATATGCTACTGGAGATTAGTGGAGAAATAACTCCAGAAAGAATGAAGGGATGGAGCCAAAGCAAAAACAACACCCAGTTGTGGATGTGACAGGTGATGGAAGTAAAGTTTGATGCTGTAAAGAGCAATATTGCATAGGAACTGGAATGTTAGGTTCAGAAGTCAAGGTAAACTGGAAATGGCCAAACAGGAGATGGCAGAGGGAACATTTTAGGAATCAATCAGTAAACTAAAATGGACTGGAATGGGTGAATTTATTTTTGTAATTTTTTAAAATTTTTAAAAATATAAATTTATTTATTTTTTTGGAGGTTAATTACTTTACAATTTTGTATTGGTTTTGCCATACATCAACATGAATCCACCACAGGTATACACGTGTTCCCCATTCTGAACCCCCCTCCCACCTCCCTCCCCATACCATCCCTCTGGGTCGTCCCAGTGCACCAGCCCCAAGCAACCAGTATCATGCATCGAACTTGGACTGGCGATTCGTTTCATATATGATATTATACATGTTTCAATGTCATTCTCCCAAATCATCCCACCCTCTCCCTCTCCCACAGAGTCCAAAAGACTGTTCTATACATCTGTGTCTCTTTTGCTGTCTTGCATACAGGGTTATCTTACCA
>NW_011494838.1:5111166-5116484 GCF_000754665.1 Bison bison bison | reverse complement strand
TATGTGTTGCTGCTGCTGCTGCTGCTAAGTCGCTTCAGTCGTGTCTGACTCTGTGCAACCCCATAGATGGCAGCCCACCAGGCTCCCCCATCCCTGGGATTCTCCAGGCAAAAACACTGGAGTAGGTTGCCATTTCCTTCTCCAATGCATGAAAGTGTAAAGTGAAAGTGAAGTCACTCAGTCGTGTCCGACTCTCAGCAACGTCATGGACTGCAGCCCATCAGGCTCCTCCATCCATGGGATTTTCTAGAGTACTGGAGTGGGGTGCCATTGCCTTGCATTAGTATACTGTATTGGTGTTTTACTTTATGGCTTACTTCACTCTGTATAATAGGCTCCAGTTTTATCCATCTCATTAGAACTGGGTGAATTTAACTCAGATAACTATTGTATCCACTACTGTGGGCAAGAATCCCTTAGAAGAAATGGAATACTCATTGTAGTCAACAGAAGAGTCCAAAATGCAGTATTTGGATGCAATCTCAAAAATGAGAGAATGATCTCTTCATTTCCAAGGCAAACTATTCAATATCACAGTAATCCAAGTCTATGCCCCAAACAATAATGCTGAAGAAGCTGAAGTTGAACGGTTCTATGAAACCTTACAAGACCTCCTAGAACTAACACCCCCCAAAAATGTCCTCTTCATTATAGAGGACTGGAATGCAAAAGTAAGAAGTCAAGAAATACCTGGAGTAATAGACAAATTTGGCCTTGGAGTACAAAACAAAGTAGGTCAAAGGCTAACAGAGTTTTGCCAAGAGAACGCACTGGTCATAGCGAACACCCTCTTCCAACAACACAGGAGAAGACGCTACACATGGACATCACCAGATGGTCAACACTGAAATCAGATTGATTCTATTCTGTTCAGCCAAAGATGGAGAAGCTCTATACAGTCAACAAAAACAAGTCTGGGAGCAGACTGTGGCTCAGATCATAAACTCCTTATTGACAATTCAGACTTAAATTGAAAAGTAAGGAAAACCACTAGACCATTCAGGTATGACCTAAATCAAATCCCTTATGATTATACAGTGCAAGTGACAAATAGATTCAAGGGATTAGATCTGATAGACAGAGTGCCTGAAGAACTATGGACAGAGGTTGGTGTCATTGTACAGGAGGCAAGGATCAAGACCATCCCCAAGAAAAAAAAAAATGCAAAAAGGCCAAGTGGTTGTCTAATGAGGCCTTACAAATAGCTGAGAAAAGAAGAGAAACTAAAGGCAATGGAGAAAAAGAAAATTCTACCCATTTGAATGCAGAGTTCTAAAGAATAGCAAGAGAGATAAGAAAGCCTTCCTCAATGATCAATGGAAAGAAATAGAGGAAAACAATAGAATTCAAAAGACTAGAGATCTCTTCAAGAAAATTAGAGATACCAAGGGAATATTTTATGCAAAGATGAGCACAATAAAGTACAGAAATGATATGGACCTAACAGAAGAAGAAGATATTAAGAAGAGGTGGCAAGAATACACAGAAGAACTATACAAAAAAGATCTTCATGACCCAGATAACCATGATGGTGTGATCACTGACCTAGAGCCAGACATCCTGGAATGTGAAGTCAAGTGGGCCTTAGGAAACATCACTACGAACAAAGCTAGTGGAGGTGATGGAATCCCAGTTGAACTACTTCAAATCCTAAGATGATGCTGTGAAAGTGCTGCACTCAATATGCCAGTAAATTTGGAAAACTCAGCAGTGGCCACAGGACTGAAAAAGGTCAGTTTTCATTCCAATCCCAAAGAAAGGCAATGTCAAAGAATGCTCAAACTACCGCACAATTGCACTCATCTCACACGCTAGCAAAGTAATGCTCAAAATTCTCCAAGCCAGGTTTCAATAGCACACGAACTGTGAACTTCCAGATGTTCAAGCTAGATTTAGTAAAGGCAGAGGAACCAGAGATCAAATGACCGACATCCACTGGATCATTGAAAAAGCAAGAGAGTTCCAGAAAAACATCTCCTTTTACTTTATTGACTATGCCAAAGCCTTTGTTTTGCTTTATTGACTACGCCAAAACCTTTGACTGTGTGTATCACAAAACTGTGGAAAATTCTTCAAGAGATGTGAATACCAGACCACCTGACCTGCCTCCTGAGAATTGTGTATGCAGGTCAAGAAGCAACAGTTAGAATTGGATATGGAACAATAGACTGGTTCCAAATCAGGTAAAAAGTACTTCAAGGCTGTATATTGTCTCCCTGCTTATTTAACTTATATGCAGTGTACATCGTGGGAAATGCTGGGCTGGATGAAACACAAGCTGGAATCAAGATTTCCAGGAGAAATATCAATAAACTCAGATATGCAGGTGACATCACCCTTATGGCAGAAAGAGAAGAACTAAAGAGCCTCTTGATGAAAGTTAAAGAGGAGAGTGAAAAAGTTGCATTAAAACTCATCATTCAGAAAACTAAGATCTTGGCATCTGGTCCCATCACTTCAAGGCAAATAGATGGGGAAACAATGGAAACAGTGAGAGACTATTTTTTGGGCTCCAAAATTACTGCAGATGGTGACTGTAGCCATGAAATTAAAAGACACTTGCTCCTTGGAAGAAAAGCTATGACCAACCTAGACAGCATACTGAAAAACAGTGACATTACTTTACCAACAAAGGTCCATCTGGTCAAAGCTATGATTTTTCCAGTAGTCACGTATTGGTGTGAGAGTTGGACTATAAGAAAAGCTAAGCACTGAAAAACTGATGTTTTTGAACTGTGTTGTTGGAGAAGACTCTTGAGAGTCCCTTGGAGAGCAAGGAGATCCAACCAGTCCATACTAAAGGAAATCAATCCTTAATGTTCATTGGAAGGACTGATGCTGAAGCTGAAACTCCTGTAATTTGGCCTCCTGATTCAAAGTATCGACTCATTTGTAAAGACCCTGATACTAGGAAAGACTGAAGGCATGATGAGAAGGGGATGACAGAGGATGAGATGGTTGGATGGTATCACTGATGCCATTGACATGAGTTTGAGCAGGCTCTGTGATTTGGTGATGGACAGGGAAGCCTGATGTGCTGCAGTCCATGGGGTCACAAAGTGTTGGACATGACTTAATGGCTGAACTGAACTGAGTGAATTATTTTATTTCTTATTTCAACTTCCACATCTGTCATTTGACTGTTGTGAGGTATAAATGAGATCATTTGGGTAAAGTACCCAGGGCCTGAACTAACTTCCTGAACACCTTGAACTTTTCATTTGTTTATTTTATCATCTTCTCCAAAATTTCCTTTACCCTATTCTTAGAGTATCCTCTTGCCGTCTTATGAAGATGACTATCAATCCTTTATAGTCTTTCTTTAGTGACACTTACCCTCCTCCATATCTTACCATATATGTCTAGATATACTTCTCCTTTGCTACCAATGCACATTTCTCTGACCTCTGTAGTCCTCTACGTTCATTCCCACTTCAACTAACTTTTCTTTTGGAGATTGATATCTTCATGTCATAATAGTGTATGCAATCACATATACACAATTCATCTCCCTATAATATGCTTCTCTGTTAGAATTTTAACCATTCTCCTTTCTTGTAGCATGTCATTAATTCATAATTATTTTGTCTTCTAACGTCCTTCAAATCCAATTGGTATGAATTTGAAAAGTCTTATTCATACTATTTCTTTATTTTTTCCATTGACTGCACTATTCAGTTTATATTTGAAAGCAACATCTTTTCATCAAAACAGCAATGCTTTAATTTCAATCCTGAAGTTAATTACTTTCACAATGCCGTAGAATGATTGTGTCCCCCCAAAATTCTTAGGGCTTCCCTGGTGGCTCAGCAGTGAAGAATCCACAATCCATCACCCACAAGAGGCATGAATTTGATCCCTGGGTCAAGAAGATACCACAGAGAAGGAAATGGCAACCCTGTCTAGTATTCTTCCCTGGGAAATCCCACTGACAGAGGAGCCTGGCGGGCTACAGTCCATAGGGTTGCAAAAGTGTTGGACACGACTTAGCAACTAAGCAACAACAACAAAATTCTTATGTTGACACCAAATCCCCAATGTGATAGTAGTTTGTAGGTGATTTAGGTCAGTAGGGCAGAGCTCTTAAGAAAAAGCTTAATGCCCTTATAAAGAGACTCTAAAGAGATCCTTTTTCCCATTTGCAATATAAAGTTACAAGGAAAAGATAGTCATCTGTGAACCAGGAAGCTTGTCCTCACAAAACACTGCCAGCACCTTAATTTCAGACTTCCAGCCACATGTATTTTGTCTGTTTATTGGTTATTTCAAAGTTCTACTGAAACAACTTGTATAGAATCTACTCCCTGACCTTATTATAGGAGAATCTTCCAAATAACTTAATTGCTGGAAAACCTCAATAGAAGATATAAATTGCCTGATTTAAATATATGATTGAAAATGGATCACAGATAACATAAACATTATATTTATCAATTCTGTCTTCTTAAAATCTTGGCATATGTTTTATGAGACAACCAATTTCTACATTCCCCAGACAATGACATATGGTTCCTGTGGTACCTATACAACATCAAGACTAAGAATAGGAACCAAGTGCTTGATAGACCAGATTGGAAAGTTGGAAATTTAGATATCCTCAGTGGAGTCAGCAGACACAGACTCATCCCCATGAAAGAAAGGTGAAGGCGCATATCAATGAGTATGGAGTATATATAACCCATTTCCAGAGAGTCTGTGACCCAGTGGTACAGGAAATCCAGGTGGAAGTGATAGCCAGGTATATCAAAGAATAGATCTCGTATGAAGATGAGGAACAAGAGGGAAAAAAAGATAAACAAATATCCAATTTCAAAGACCTAAGACAGAACGAAAATGAATAATTAACATCTTTAAATATAATATAGAGAGAATAGCAGGTGCTCTATATGCAATATCCATTTTTAGTTTCTCTAAGGTAGAAATAATCAGTCTTGCTTTCCAAAAAAGAAAACTTGAGTCTACATTAGGTTAGGTAACTTGCCCAAGGTCACAAAGCTAGCAAATATTAATGTAATATTCAAATCCAAGTGTCTGATTCAAATGCTAGAAGCACACCACTACCTGGCATGTTATACGGGCTCAGATTCAGGCACGTAAGAGCAAATATGTAATTGAATTCAGTTCAGTTAAGTTCAGTTCAGTCACTCGGTCATGTCTGACTCTTTGCCACCCCATGATTGCAGTATGTCAGGCCTCCCTGTCCATCACCAACTCCCGGAGTTCACTGAGACTCACGTCCATCGAGTCAGTGATGCCATCCAGCCATCTCATCCTCTGTCGTCCCCTTCTCCTCCTGACCCCAATCCCTCCCAGCATCA
>NW_011494838.1:5110643-5111066 GCF_000754665.1 Bison bison bison | reverse complement strand
AAGTCTGACACTGTTTCCACTGTTTCTCCATCTATTTCCCATGAAGTGATGGGACTGGATGCCATGATCTTCGTTTTCTGAATGTTGAGCTTTAAGCCAACTGTTTCATTCTCCATTTTCACCTTCATCAAGAGGCTTTTGAGTTCCTCTTCACTTTCTGCCATAAGGGTGGTGTCATCAGCATATCTGAGGTTATTGATATTTCTCCTGGCAATCTTGATTCCAGCTTGTGCTTCTTCCAGTCCAGCGTTTCTTATCATGTACTCTACATATAAGTTAAATAAGCAGGCTGACAATATACAGCCTTGACATACTCCTTTTCCTATTTGGAACCAGTCTGTTGTTCCATGTCCAGTTCTAACTGTTGCTTCCTGACCTGCATATAGATTTCTCAAGAGGCAGGTCAGGTGGTCTGGTATTCCC
>NW_011494838.1:5089750-5110467 GCF_000754665.1 Bison bison bison | reverse complement strand
TCTCAAGAGGCAGGTCAGGTGGTCTGGTATTCCCATCTCTTTCAGAATTTTCCACAGTTTCTTGCAGGATCCACACAGTCAAAGGCTTTGGCATAGTCAATAAAGCAGAAATAGATGTTTTTCTGGAACTCTCTTGCTTTTTCCATCATCCAGCATATGTTGGCATTTTGATCTCTGGTTCTTCTGCCTTTTCTAAAACCAGCTTGAACATCAGGAAGTTCACAGTTCACATATTGCTGAAGCCTGGCTTGGAGAATTTTGAGCATTACTTTAAACATAAGATGGATATCCATCAGAAAGATAAAGCATAAACCCAGTTATTAAAAGCAAGCCCTATTAGAGCTAGAATCCAGTAAAACTAGCTTTCTATGTAGTCTTCCAAATGGCTGAATTAACATTCCTGAGCCCTTCCACAATGAGGCTGGCTTGTCCTGGTCCTCTATATGTGGTCAAGCATATGTTTTTAAAAGCCAAATTATGCAACAGAATAAAGAGAAGTTGAAGGTAACAGGGTTCAGGCGAAGCATCACATGGAGTAATTGACCATGGAAAAATTAGTTCCATCGTTATCTTAATCTTATATCCTAAAACATCCCCTGCTAAACAGCCAAATTCTGCAAAATAAATATACTTTGGCTGCAAATGAAACATCTAATTGGCTTTTACTGGCTGATATTGAAGCGTACTTATTTAAAGATTTATGATCAAAACCCACAACAAAATTAAGAAGCCTGGATGTTGTATTGTTTATACATAGGGGTGGGCCGACTGGGAGAAGGGGGTGGTCTGGATAATGAGTTCTGCCACATTCTAGTACTTTTCACTTGCCCATCTCTGAATTCACTTAATAAAAGGTCACCGGTGATTGATAATTGCTACCAACTTAGAGAAATTAGAAATGTTTTAATGAACAGAGAAGCTGAAGAACTTTACAGTCAGGAAGTGTATCATACCGGGTTCATTCTCCAGGCATTCTTTGCTTTATAGAGTAGCTGTGCCCTAGTCAAGTGAATTAAAGGTATTTTTTTTTTCCCATTGGCTCCCTTTTAAAAATCCAATCTCAACATGCCAATCCCTGAGGGCTTAATGGGTAAGGGGTTCACGTGGTAGCTAGCTTCATAGGTTGACAATATCTTAACAGTGACAGCCCTTGGGGATCAGCAAGATGTAAAGAACAGAACAAAACTGAATATTCAGAGAACTGAGTAACAGTTTGCCACCCTCTGGCTATATGACCTCGAATGATTTTATTCTCTGAGTCTCAGGTCTCCTCACTTGTGAAATGGGACCACATAGAACCACTGATCATTATGGTCCATCTATGCTTAAGGTTTCTTTGCCTCCTGCCCCTTGGTTTTGAAATCCCACATGCCCTGTGAGTCATATACTGCTGCATCATATGTTCTGATGTTAATAAGAGGCTCTGGTGAAATGAGTTTTATAAAGGCTTAAACAACATTGAACAGATTTCTGTGTAGATGTTCCAGTGTCTTCAATACACAAACAGGTATAATGGCTCACAACAACTCAGAGCAAAGTTTTTTTTTTTTTTTCAGAGATCTAGCTCATTCTCAACTTTTCCCTATGCCCTAAACTCTCAGCTTTTTAGACAGTGCAAATTTCCTGCTTATCATTAGAAAGATCAATCGTATTTTCTGTCCTGAATGTGGGAAACTGGGACACAGTCAAACTGGGACTCTTTTCCTGAATGGTGCTGATAAAGGTTAGGGAACTGCGGCCATCTCCAAGACAGAGCAGTATGGTTCAGTCCACTTGCATCAAAGAAGTTTGGTGTGTATAAAGAAAAGCGAGCATAGTGAGAAGCTGTGCCCACCCAGAGAGAAACCTGCTGTCTGCAGGTCCTCTTAGTGCCTGGCTCTGGACCACTGAAAAACCTAGCAGCCCCTTTTGCATTTGAGTTCCCTGCCCAATCATCTATCATATTTGTAATCCCCTTGGCCAAGGCCAGTCAGGATGTTTTTCTGTTTCTGGAAACCACTACTCTGATTTAGATAATGATAATATGACCAGTGAACCTCTTCATGAGCTATCAACAGCATTAAGTCTCTACAGAACATCCTACATACAGGCACAAGATATTTCTTTATCTGAAATAATTATTGATGATATTACTTTACTAAATATAATCATAATATAAGCTGACATATATGCCTAGAACTCATTATGTTAAGGAAATTGGTTTTTTCTACTTTTTCCCTAGATATTTACGTTACTAATTTTTTTAAGTTACTATGGTAGGATACTAACAATATATCAGGCTTGGTACTAGACCCTGCATGAACATTATTTAATTTAAACAATTAGACAATGGACTATTATTACTCAGCCACAAAAAAAAGGAATGAAATTAGGTCATTTGTTGTGATGTTGATGGACCCAAAGTCTGTCATACAGAGGGAAGTTAAGTCAGAAAGAGAAAAACAAACATTGTATATTAATGCATATATATGGAATCTAGAAAAATGGTGCAGCTGGACTTACTTGCAGGGAAGGAATACAAACACGGATACAGAGAATGGACGGGTGGACACAGGCAAAAGAGGGAAGGGTGGGCTATATTGGAAGAGCAGAATTGGCACATACACACTGCTATGTATAACATAGATAGCTAGAAGGAAGCTTCTGTGTAGCACAGGGAGCTCAGCGAAATGCTCCATGATGACCTAGATAGGTGGGACGAGGTGGGGGGAGGCAGGAGGGAGATTCAAGAAGGGGGCTGGCTATACGTGTGTATATATATATATAAAGACACATACACACACACACACACACATACATAGAGCTGATTCACACTGTTGCACAGCAGAAATGAACACAACTTTGTAAAGCAATTATACTCCAATGGAAAAAAAATAAAACAAAAAGACTCAGTAAAAGAGATATCCCTATCCCCATTTCAAAAAAATAAGAAACAAGTATTCAGAGAATTTACGTATTTGTGTAAGGTCTCACAGTTACTAACTGGCAGAGGTGGGTTCCTAACTCAGTTAGTGTAGCCCCAGCATCTCTCCATCTTTATTAAGTGGTGTCTTATTAATTTGCTAAGGTACATCTTCATGTGTCCTTTCTCTTCTCTCTGCCTCATGTTCTTTATGGATTCTCTCCTCTCTCCCCTCTTCCTCCTTGTCTATCTTCCTCCTGCCCCTTCTCCTTTCCTTGCTTTGCTAGAATCGAGCATTTCCCAGGCTGCCCCCAGATATCTTACATGTGATCTCCTCTGCTTTTGGAAGTTTGTCTTTTCTGGTCTCCCTGCTCCTCCTCTCACCCTGTCCCTGTTCTGACTTCGTAGTCTTTGCCACCTCTGCCCAGCTTCTGAGAGTGCCTCTAAAAAGCTGCATTTGTCCCAACACATTCTGAGGAAATGTACATTTCCCATAAGGCCCCCGTTTAATTTTTATCACCAGCACCACTAAAATAACTGCTCTCAATGCAGTCATCCAAGACTTTTCACAGCCAGCAACTCTCTTCCTTTACTTCCTTTGCTTTTTTAAACCTGTCAGAGAAAGGTGTTCAGAAATATTTCATTTTGTTGCTACTCAGAGAAGTGATTTTCCATCTTCACCATTTTAGGACTGTGAGTCAGTGCTGAGAACAGACTTGTGATTTCTTTAGTTTTGTTCAGACTAGAAAAGGCACAGAGCCTTGCACATGCTCTCCTCTCCAATAAAACATTCCTAGTGTTTGATGAAGCTATCAAGACTGCCTTACCTGCAACCCCAACCCTTCAGCTCTGTTGTTTTTAACATTCTCTGGAGTCTTGCTATCACTGGGAAAAGGTACACTATCAAACCTTATATTAGACTCTCAAGAACACGACAAATGACTCGAAGTAGGGCTGTCACAGGACCAAACACCTGCCACCTGTCACCACCAAACATCCACCCTCCTGCTCTTTAAAGGACTATTGCACTACCAACACTATTTATTTTACTTTGCATAGTCTTTCAAAATTTTAAATAGCTTTCACTCTCATCTAGGCACCAGAGATATGAAGATGAATGATATGAGACCCAGTTCCTAAGGAATTCACATTCCTGTTTAGAAGGTCGACATCTGGAAGGATTGATCATAAAGCAACGTAGGAAGAGCAATGATATAGAAACAAAATGTAGTAGAAGGGCACCACAGGGAGAATAAGTTTTGCCCTCCATTTAAGAATTCATCTCATTCATAAATTGGGAATTATAATACCTAATCCACAGGATTGTTGGAAGATACAGTCAACTTCATGTGTACTGGAGAGTGGCACAAGTCACATCATCTAGTGACTTGTGGTTTGTAGGTCTGGGAGCAAGGACACCATCAAAAGAACCATTGACACGTTTCAGGAGAGAATCACTGAAGGTATGAGAAAGGGAATTGACTGTAGACTTAGTAAGGGATCGTCAGTAAGAGGGACATGATGTCAAATTTGTGTGAGAAATGATCTTGACTAAATGTTTGGGGCCAGGGAAGAGCTGGGTAAGCCTTTTTAAGGAGTTGATTGCATTGGTTAGGTCATAGCTGTATCCAAAGAGCTGATGGCTTCTGGCTGATCTACGTAGAGTGAGCACAGAGCCCTCAGAGATGAGTCAGTTCACTTTGTCACTCTTAGGGTTCATTTCTCATCTCCACCACTTTTCCCTCTTGCCTTTGGCAGATTTGATCTCAGAATTCCACTTTGCACTTCTCCTGTGAATTGACTTCCCCTCTCTGGGCCCGCTCTGTTGTCTGAAACTTAGCAAGACATGCCATGGCCACCGTGTAAGACAGTCAGCTGATCAGAGCCCAGCATGACCCACCACTGGACTCACAAAGCCTTCTGGATCTGACTGCACTTCCCACAAGGCGAAGATCTAACATCCTGCTTTGTGATGCTCTTTTAGAAAGCCAAAGGATAAAGTATACTATATAAAGTCAAACTCTTTTCTCTTGTAAACTGCATTAAAAAAGAAAAAAACTTTTATGTCCCAAAGGTTGGATCTGAATCAAGGTCCAAAATAGCTCTGGCAACATTCATGCAAAAGGCAATATACACTTATTATATTTAATATATTTTAACATAGTCTGGGTACATTTACTGCTTGCTCAGATGGTTTTTGTGTGTGTGTTGACTTTTTTTTTTTTCCTTTTGGGTGGTTTTAATATGCTCTGACAGCAGAATGAACAAAAAGAGGAGTGGAGAAGAGAACTTTGGCTTCAGCAGTACCCATCTTTCAGGTGTTTGCTCTAAATTTTTTTTATCCGAGAACCACGCTATGGTAGGGAACTAACCAGAAGTGCAGGAAATGAGTAGATTGTCCTTGAAATCTGCAGATTGGTGAAGGGTACAGTCAGAGGACAGTCAAGCTCAAGAGCTACTTCAGAGATCACAATCAAAAGGGTAGGCGCACTTCCTTTATTTTCGTGTCGGTAAAATACTTTTCACATATCTTGGTGAGGCAAATTTTATATATGAGAAAAATAAGACCTAAAATTATAAATATCTTTCACAATGTTATGCATATGATAATTTTGTAAACCAGGATGATGAGCAATTCGTGTCTTCAAATTTCTTTAATTACTTGAGCTCTTTTCACCCTATCATATGACTTCTAGGCCCCTCATTCATTCATTTAATCATCCATTCCTTTAAGGGTTACAGTGTTTCTGTTATGTGCTACGGTAACACCTGGTGCGGTTTTGAAAAACTTGGTATGTGTTCAGTGATGTTGGAGCTTCAAGTCTGGTTCCACCAATGGGGAAACTAATGCTTAGAATAACTGAGCTGTTTTCTTTCACAAAGCTAATTTGTGGTAGAGCTGGGACTTGGCCGGGTCTTTGGAGAATAAAAAAGAAAATTAAAAAGTTGCCTATAAGTCAAAATTGCATGAATGGCATCCCATTTCTCATCAACTTCCATTATAATGGCAGAAATGTTTTATATTCACTTCTGATTGATTTCCAATGGGCCGTGGCCCTGAACACGTAACTGTTTCTCATTCCTGAAACGCCCTCCTCCCAGCCAGATTCCTCTCTAGTAGATGATTTTTAAACAAACTTATTTGTTAAAAGGAAATCAATATTAGGGAAAAACACAAAATTGAATGAACATTTTCTGGTATAAGTCACAGCCTACTTTATTTTTTTATCAATGTGCCTGTGTAGATGGGGAAAGTGTGGGAGGCTTTCTTATTTTGGATTAATCTGTAGTGTATCTTGCCTGCTCTTTAAAAATATTTTTATGGAAAGTCATGCTTATAAGTATAAATAAAATTATAGCAGTACATATTTCTATTTACATGTAGATTCTCTGTCTTAGTAAAATTGCAGAGAAAACAATAGAAACATAGAATAAGAAAACTGGGAGCAATTTTAATCAGGTCTCACATTTCTTAATTTTTGGAGATCAAAGCTTGTTTTAAAAAATTGGATTCATTATGTTTCAATAAAAAGATTTTTCTGGTTTTGCTTTAGTTTTTACAAAAATATATTAATGAAAATAGCACATGCTTTCTCTAGGAAAATCCAGTAGACATACTGGTTTAGAAAATATATGTAATATCAAAACATCCAATGGTTCTCTAGGGTTCCATGGTCTTCCTAAGTAAGAACACTCCCTACCCTATGGGCCCTATAGAGCATAGGCTCTGCATATTGGATTCAATATCATTTCTGAAAGTACCCCAAATTGTGCCTGGCTCATCACGATGTTTCATAAGTTTATATTAAGTGATACAGGGCTTCCCAGTGGCTCAGCAGTAAAGAATCTGCCTACAATTCAGGAAACAAAAGAAATGGAGGAGACCTAGGTTTGATCCCTGGGTTAGGAAGATCCCCTACAGAAGGAAATGGCAACCCACTCCAGTATTCTTGCCTGGAGAATCCCATGGACAGAGGAGACTGGTAGGTAGTTAGTTAGTTCAGTTGCTCAGTTGTGTCCAACTCTTTGCGACCCCATGAACCACAGCACACCAGGCCTCCCTGTCCATCACCAACTCCTGGAGTCCACCCAAACCCATGTCCGTTGCGTCGGTGATGCCTTCAGTCTATGGGGTTGCAAAAGAGTCAAACAGGACTCAGCGACTAAACAACAACCATGGTCATCACATTAGAAGAGACCGTGTTAGTCACTTAGTCGTGTCTGACTCCTTGTGACCCATGGACTGTAGCTTGTCAGGCTCCTCTGTCCATGGAATTCTCCAGGCACGAATATTGGAGCGGTTTTCCCTATGTGTTACTTAACCCAGCACATTCTCTTTCATATTTTACCCATGAAACATTGTTCCCTAGAGAAAACATACATAGATCATAAATATATAGATGGTAAAAGTAGAAGTGTTCTGGGTGAATTCTGGAGTGGTACAAAGCCCAGACCCTTGTTCATTTCCCCTTGCCCCAATTTGTAAAACCTGTGTTTGAGGAATTCTTCTTTTTACAGATGAAAGAAATAGAGGCGCCAGTTTGTTAGTCAAGGTCAGACAGCAAATAAATTACAGAGCTGAGATTCTGTTCCAGGCAGCCTTAATCCCAAATGGTGATTCTTATTCCAAGCATTTCCAAGTGCTATAAATACAGTGATTAATATTTTTAAGGGGTTTGTGATAGAAAAGAAATCGGGGAGAATCGTTGCAATGGATCATGATATGTTATGAAACGATACATCTCTTCATCTCACATCCCTACTCATTGGCTGACCCTGTTGGCTGACCCTCAAAATCCGGTCGTGTCTTCCTCCACCTCTGCTGCCCTGATCCAAGTTATCTTTCCTTCTCACCTGGATAATCACAGTAGCCCATTAACTGGTCTTTTTGCTTTTGTCCTTACTAACCTACAGTCTGTATTACTCACCATACCCAGAATAATTATTTTTAAGATTTAAGAGAGATTGTGTTCCTTCTCTGCTCAAAATCTTCTAATAGCTTCTGGCTTCAGTCAGAGTAAAAAGAATTTAAATTAGCAGTAATACCTTTTACCTCAGATACACAGATGACACCACTCTTATGGCAGAAAGTGAAAAGGAACTAAAAAGCCTCTTGAAGAAAGTGAAAGAGAGTGAAAAAGTTGGCCTAAAGCTCAACGTATAGAAAACTAAGATCATGGCATCTGGTCCCATCACTTCATGGGAAATAGATGGAGAAACGGTGGAAACAGTGTCAGACTTTATTTTTTGGGGCTCCAAAATCACTGCAGATGATGACTGCAGCCATGAAATTAAAAGATACTTACTCCTTGGAAGGAAAGTTATGACCAACCTAGATAGCACATTGAAAAGCAGAGACATTACTTTGCCAGCACAGGTCCGTCTAGTCAACGCTATGGTTTTTCCTGTGGTCATGTATGGATGCCAGAGTTGGACTGTGTAGAAAGCTGAGCACCAAAGAATTGATGCATTTGAACTGTGGTGTTGGAGAAGACTCTTGAGAGTCCCTTGGACTGCAAGGAGATCCAACCAGTCCATTCTAAGGGAGATCAGCCCTGGGATTTCTTTGGAAGGAATGATGCTAAAGCTGAAACCCCAGTACTTTCGCCACCTCATGCGAAGAGTTGACTCATTGCAAAAGACTCTGATGCTGGAAGGGATTGGGGTCAGGAGGAGAAGGGGACGACAGAGGATGAGATGGCTGGGTGGCATCACTTACTCAATGGACATGAGTCTGAGTGAACTCCGGGAGTTGGTGATGAACAGGGAGGCCTGACATGCTGCGATTCATGGGGTCGCAAAGAGTCGGACACGACTGAGCGACTGAACTGAACTGAACTGAATACCTTTTAGAATCTATCCCCTGACTACATCTCCTATCTCAACACTTGTACATTCTCCTTCTGACTCTGCCACAGTGAACTCTTGCCTATGGTCTCTCGGACAGACAGACCAAACCATCCCACCCTGGCAATTGCCCTTGTTCTGTCCTCTGCTGATATGCATTGAATACTTCCCCAGATCTTTATGGAGCTCACTCCTTGCTTTAATCAAATCTCTGCTCAAATATTACTTTCCTAACATGACCTTCACAGACTTCCAGATCTAAACTTTCTAATCACAATCCTCATCCTAGCTAATCTTCTCATTCTGTGAGTGTGTGTGTGTGTGTGTGTGTGTAGGATTGTTCTGTAGAGCAGTTTTAAATTCTCAGCAAGATTAAGAGGAAGGTACAAATTTTCCACAGGATCCCCTGCCCCCATACAGACATCTTCTCCTCCATTATTAACATCCCTCACCAGTGTGGCACATTTGTTACAATAGATGAACCTACAGTGACACATTATAATTACCCAAAGCCCATTGCTGACATTAAAGTTGATTCTCAGTGTTGAGGTTTCTTTGGGTTTGCTCAAATGTATAATAGCATGTATCCATCATTGTAGATACATGTTAATTTACATAGTGGGCTTCCCTGGTGGCTTAGATGGTCAAGAATCTGCCTGCAATGCAGGAGACCTGGGTTCTATTCCTGAGTTGGGAAAATCGCCTGGCAGATGGTATAGCAGCCCACTCCAGTATTCTTGCCTGTAGAATCCCCATGGACAGAGAAGCCTGGAGGGCTAAAGTCCATGGAGTCACAAAGAGTCAGACACGACTGAGCCACTCAGCACACATCACTACAGTATCACACTTCCCTAAAAATCTGTGCTTTGCTTGTTCATTCTTTCTTCTCTGCCCTCACCCAACCCCTGGCAACCACTGATCTTTTGTGGCCTTTATAATTTTGCCGTTTCTTGAATGTCTTATAATTGAAATTTCACACCATGTAGCCATTTCAGATTAACCTCTTTCACTTGGTAATGTTTGTTTGGTTTCCTCCATGTCTTTTCATGGCTTGACATGTCATTTCTTTTTTAGCATCTAATAACATTTCATTGTCTGGATGTACTTGCTCATTTATCCATTCACCTACTGAGGAGTTTCTTGGTTGCTTCCAAGTTTTGGCAATTGTGGGTAAAGCTGCTATAAACACCTGTGTGCAGGTGTTTGTATAAACATAGGTTTCCAGCTCCTTTGAGTAAATATCAAGGAGCATGATTGCTTTATCATATGGTAAGAGTATGTTCAGTTTTGTAAGCCGCCACACTGTTTTGCAAAGTAATTGTTCCATTTTACATCCCCACCAGCCACGGATGAGGATTCCTATTACTGCACATTCTTGCCAGCAGTTGGTATTGTCAGTGGTCCGGATTTTGGCCATTCTAATATGTGCGTAGTAGTGTCATTTCCTTGATGGTGTGTGATGTAGGACATCTATTCATTTTCTTGTTTGTCATCTACATATCTTCTTTGGTGAGGTGTCTGTTAAGGTTTATGGCTCATTTTTTAAACAGATCATTCTTATGGTTGAGATTTAAGACTTTGTATATTTTAGGTAATCATTTCTTATCAGATCTATCTTTTGCAAATATTTTCTCCCAGTCTGCAACTTACCTTCTCAATCTCATTTGTTTTCTCTTTCTTAACTGCACCTATCATTACTGGTCATTTCTGCGAATTTCTCCATTATCTTTTTCCTGAACTCAAGTTTAAGCTCCTTGAGGGACTTTGATTTGTCCACAGCAGCTGTATTAGCAGTGCAATGTCTGTCTAATGCACACACACACACACACACACACATATATAATATACATTGTCTAAATACATATATATATGTATTTAATTAACAAGTTAATTATGAATAAATGATAAGTCAAAGTAGACTTATCATATGCATATAAAGTTATATGCAAGCTTGGAATTTTATAATCCAAGAATGTATGAGCCAACGCATTCCTCACAATAGTTTTTGAAGTTTTACAACTCATTTGAAAGCATCTTGTTGTCCCCAAATCCATCTGCCTCCTAAGATTGCCTTGGGTCAGATGCTTATTCTCTCAGGCAAGTCAGACACTGATCCACCCCAGCTCTTTTCTGGTGAAAAATGTATTCACAGTATATTAATATTGCCAAACTTAAGACTTGTTCATGTCTATCCATTCATGAAAATGATTTGCACTTTGAGGTTCTAAAAACCGGAATGGACCCCTGGCTTTGTACCTGGATGACCTGTAAAACTTCTCTGAATCTAAGCATCCTTGATTTGTAGAAGAGGTGGAACATTTGCCCCAAAGAATTGCCATATTAAATATAAAAGTATTTGAAGCACTGCTTATAGATTTCCTGTCAATTGTCCCTAGTATACTTAGGGAGGTGGGGAAAATTCTTTTATAAAATCACACTTTTATGCTTCTAGATCCAAAAGTATTGAGGATGTTAATCAGTGTCAGGACTGATTTTCAATGGCTTGGACAAGTGGATTTCTACTTGTCCTCTGGGAAGCTCCTTCAAAGTCTAATTGACCGCATTGTCAGGACACGTTTCTTAATATGTGGACAACATCTTTATATCTGTGTTCCATCCTCTAATTTCTATTTATACCTCCATGGGGCAACATTAACAATCTTTCTCCTTCTGTGTATATGCCCTTCAAATATTTATGTTGTTACTGTGTCCCTCCTTAGTTATGCTCCGTCTATGCAGGCAGTATTTAGTTCTTTTAATCTTTCCTCATAAATCAATCCCTCCAGTCCTTTAACCATGCTCCCTGATGCTCTTTGAATCTCTTCCAAATTCTTGACAGCTCTCATGTGTTGAGATGCCCAGAATTGTTTACAGTATTCTAGGTGCTGTCTGATCAGCCTCACACTGAGCAGCTTTCTCCCCTTGATGGTTCTTGACAGCTTGCCTCCCTGCTTGCAGTTCAAGGATGCTGTTTGGAGCCTCCAGTCACCATTTAAACTTGCAATATCTTTACCCACCATTCATTGCAGGCATCTTTTAATGTCTGTTACCATTCCAAGCAAAGATTATATGATGGCAACTTTTCAGAACTGACAGGTAATGATCGTGAGTGTCAATATTTAAGGCTGTAGACACTGGAGAGAGCTTGATTACAACATGGACATTAAGAGTCCTTGCTCTGGTTGAAGACTGCCTAGAATTGACTCTCAGCCATACTGTGTCTTTGCTGTCTGACCTTGACTAATTTACCAGCGCCTCAGCTTCTTCTTTAAAATGAGAAAGAATGTCTATAAGATTCCTCTGAGACACAAGTGACATGATTTATATAAGAGCTTAGAATAATGACAGATACAATGGAAGTGCTCAACAAGCAAAAGTTTAACTGAGGTAAATTTAGATAGAATGCACTTACCCTGCCTATACAATTATGAGCTTTTGGAAATGTATACTCCTGTGTAACCAGCATTCCAAGATATTTTCATATTCTCAAATAGTTAGGCCATGCTCTTTTCAGTAGATCCACCCCCCTCCCCAGAGATCCACTTATTTGATTTCCTTTAGCATAGCTTGTTTTTTGCCAGTTCTATAAATTCATTTGAATGGAATCATAAGTGATGCATTTTTGTGTATCTGTCTTCTTTTACTCAGCATAATGTTTCTGAGATTCATCCATATCATTGGCTGCGTCAGAATTTTATTTCTGAATGACATTTCATTGCATGAATAGTACACAATTGCTTTATTCAATCACTTGGTGAAGAATTTATAGTTTTCACTTTTCCACTATTATAAGTAATGCTACAGGGGATGTTTGAAAACAATTTTTATTGAGTTGTACTTAAAATATAACATTATATTAGTTTCAGGTGTACAACATAATGCTCCAGAATTTGTACACATTATGAAATGATGCATATCCATCACCATATAAAGTTGTTACAAGGTGTACATTATAGCTCCACGACATTTATTTGATAGCGGAAGTTTGCACTTCTTAATGTCCCTCACCTATTCCATTGCACCCCACTCTCACTTGCCTCTAGCCATCACCAGTGTGTTCTCTATATCTAAGAATCTGTTTCTGTTTCATTGTATTTGTTTGTTTTTAGCTTCTACATTTAAGTGAAATCATCTGCTACTTGCTTTTCTCTCTCTGACTTATTTCACCTAGAATAATGCATTCCATGTCCTTTTGTGTTGCCACACATAGCCAGATTCCATTCTTTTTTATGGTTGAGTAATATTCCTTTGTGTGGTGGGGTGGGGAGGGGAGAGAGGGAGACATTGTCCTCATCCATTCATCCATTAATGGCTACTTAGATTGCTTCCCTATCTTGACTATCATAAATAGTGCTTCCATGAACATAGGGATACATATGTCTTTTCAAATTACTGTGTTTATTTTTTTTGGGGGGGTGTAAATACCCAGAAATGGAGTTGTTCGATCACACTGTGGTGTGTGTTCAGTGTTTTGAGGACTCTCTGTACTGTAACTGCAACCTGCACCAGTTTGCAAGCTCACCCACAGTGCGCTGGGGTCCCCTTTTCTCTGTGTCCTCAACAATACTTGTTGTTTCTTGTCCTTTTGATAAGAGCCATTCTGACAGGTGTGAAGTGGTGTCTCATTGTGGTTTTGATTTCATTTCCCTGATGATTAGTGATGTCGAGTACTTTTCAGATGCCTATTGGCTATCTACTTGTCTTCCTTGGAGAAATGTCTATTCATATCATCTCCCCATTTTTAATTGGGTTGTCTGTTTTTATTTTATTCAGTTGTATGAATTCTTTAGATATTTTGAATATCAGGGCCTTATCAGATATATCATTTGCAAATATCTTCTCCATTCAGTAAGCTGGTTGTTTTGTTTTGTTGATGGTTTCCTTCACCATGCAAAAGCTTTTCAGTTGTAGTACAAGACTTTTTTGATACATTTTTATTTCATTGCTGCAGGATGGGTCTGCATACCCAGTGAAGCAATTGTGAGGCAGATTTTGGTCAGCAGGATACTATTTACTACCTATCCATCATCTGCCTTGATTTTTTAAAAGTGAATATCTCAGATCCCTTGGTATCAATGCCAACTCACAACACTGTATCCAGCATCTCTAGAAAATTCTGGCTATTCTTTATTGTCAAAGAATGTCCCCAAATAGTACAGTTACTCTAGTATATTTTCATAGGTAGTGGTAGACTTTTAAATGTTTAAAAATCTGATTTCCAAGGGGAAACTAACAAAAATTTTAAAAATAAATCCATGGTTATAGCACTTGCCAATTTCCATGGTATAAACTTCCTACTCACGGCTAATCAAAGCAATCATCACCGTGTCACTGAACAGAGTTGGGAGGAGACATGAGCTATTTGCTCTTGATGGTGGTACAAGCCAGATTCAGCGCAGGACTAGCTACAAGTTCATTTGAAGGAAAAATGGAAAAATGCTTATTGCAATATTTTTAGAGTGTTATAGGCTCCCTATCTTCCCTTCTTTTTTCGACCTCAGACCAGACACTGAATAAGTGATCATGATTTCCTTTGCAGCTCCTGATGGAGTTTTCTTATGGCCAGCTCTTAAAAGTTTTTGGTTATATAATCAAGAAATATGTTTGTGAGTTTCCCATTTATATCGGTCCTAGAGACATCATGATTTATTAGCCATTTCCACAAATCCAAGGTGGTTAAAACCCTTCCGAATGTTAATTTGACCTTGCTCCTAATTATGGTAAGCCTACCTTGTGTCTGGTGAAGGTGAAACCTCATGTTTTCTGTACTAAAATTCATCAATTATTGAGACTATGGGTCCTAGTTCCAAGATAGTACCTCCTAATCAACACTGACCAACAGAGTACAGCCAGCCATGAATAAAATAAGAAGTGAGTAGAGTGTATCAGTGATGTTTACACATCATTCCCTTTAGCACATCTCTTATTTTTTCCTTGTGGGAAGTATTCCCTGGGCTTTCTTTGGTAATGTTTGATAGTTTATTTGGTAGGTTTCCATTCTTATCTGATATATCCTTGCTAATATGTTTGCTTACATGGACTTTCTAACTTTTTTCTCAGTATTTTGATAAGGTAGCTCTGTCATATCTACCGCATTTGCCATAACCTATGATTGTATCTAAGCTTCAGTGATCCATCCTTATAGTTTAATAAAGTTGGCTTCAGATGTCTTTTCTATGATGTTAAACTCCAAATTCTGGGCATGTTTCCATATCAGCAAATACCAACTTTCTCTGATCTAGCCTTATATACCATGCTCAAGATTCACTTCCTAGTTGTCCCTCTACATTCTGAGTATGCATCAGTCAGCTTCTACTGTTCTTCTTGTTCAACAGGCTATCTCCTCCTATATGCCATGGATACTATTCTAAAATATGACCCTAGCCACTCCTGAGGAGAAAATGAGAGGAGATGGGAAAAAAATATCAAGGAAGATGATTACTCATGGTGATAATTATGTTAGATGTTATGTTTGAATGATCTCTAGGACATGCAAGTCTACTTTTCTTTAGCAAGGACAATGAAGCTATTTTTTACAACCTGGGGAGTAAATGGTCATCTAGGGACTTCATTTTTTCAGGAGCATTGCCTAGATATTTGCTTTCCAAGTCTTTGAATGCCACTCTTTATCGAAGCCTTTACTTAGCATTACACCTAATGGGACTAAATATTCTGTCTTCTTTGTAGTTCTTTAGAGTGGCTGTATATTTAATATCATGCCTGATTTTCATGATGGTCTGCCCTCTGGCTGCTAGAGATGAGAAAGTCACATTAACTTCCTTCCTTACTACTCTTTTTAAAGAAAGTTTTGATTTTTGAGAAAATCATCAGCCCAACTTCTGTGTTGATAATGAATCAGCCTCCTCTAGATTAGAAATACTGCCATGGAGATTTTCTGGCTTCCACATGACACCCTGAGCTGACAGTGATTAAATTAAATCTACATTTTTTTTCTTTAATCCCTTGAGACCTCTAGGGCATTTACCAAAATACATCCAATTCCATCACCCTTATAATTACCACTGTCCACATAGCTTTCAAGGGCTAGAACTGTTGCATACAGTTCTATATCTGAATGCTGCCAGACACAGTGTTCTATCTATATCTCATTTCAATTCACCACAGGTAAGTCTTGGTAATTGGGATGCTATACCATGGCATGGGTTATCACCACCTTAAAAAGCAGCAATCAGCCCCTTGTTTTTATCTGACTAGTGATCATTCCAATTCCAGAATACCATCCTGAGGCTTATTTTCTAGAACCACTTCTATCCTTCAACACAGATACTGAGAGAGTGACTTGGGAGCAGATCATTCATTTGGGAGACTATACCAGATGCACTGGCAGGGCGAATGGAGGAACAAAATAGGGAGGATAGAAACAAAGTATGCATTAATAATTAAGTTACCCATGTGAGCTACTGGAGCCTTTTGAGTAACTTTGTAGAATGTGCCTGAGTTATCCTCCTAAGGGATGGGAAGCTGGGCTACTCTCTCCCATCTCTCATTGCCTAAGGGTTGCCCTTGGGAGCATTAACTCCTTGACATTTCCTGGATACTCTGATAAGCCCTGCCTCTAACGAAAGGCAGGCAAGAAGCAGAGCAATGAAGGCACTTGAGGAAGGATGCTCTAAGTAAGCATCATTGTCCATGTCAACCGCAGATGAACTTAAACGGAACCAAGGGATGAGTGGGCATCAATGGCTATCTGCAGTAAATGAGATATGTGTGTTAAATCTCATGAGTCTGACACGTGATAAATACTATTATCACCATCATCAACATGATTTTTACTATTATCTGTGTTTTTACACTGTATCTATCTCCTTTATTTAGGCTACACACACTCTAGAGGAGAATTCACATTGTCTTTATCTCCATGTCCATGAAAATGCTTGGCCTGAATTTTGGTACAGAGCAAATGCTTAGTAAACATCATTTGAAAGTGTTTTGATGGAGATGGAAGGAGGCAGGGGCACCTAGTTTTTAGGACAATGATAATCTTGTTGTTGAAAAGTATGTGAAGTATGGTTAAGCAGAAAAAGTTCTGATGGTGGGGTTGAACTCCAATGTTACTTCAGGTCTTGACCATAACACCTCCTAGCCAGGTGACTGTGGGGCAGCTCCCAAGCCAAAACTCCCTTATCTGCCCCACAAGAAGGATCGTTTTCTCTGGAATTCCCTGGGGGTTCCGTGGTTGGGCCTTAGCCTTCTTGTGCAGGGTACGCAGGTTTGATCCCTGGTCAGGGAGCTAAGATACCACATCCCTTGTAGCCACAGAACCAAAGCATGAAACAAAGTGATATTATGACAAATTCAATAAAGTTTAAAATGGTCCATATCAAAAAAAATTTTTTAAGCATTATGTTCTCTTTACTGGTGGGCTGTGGGGACTTTAGCAAAAGGGGGAGTGTGTGTACACAGCCTCATCTAAGCTTCCCTCCTTTTTTCCTCTCTCATTTAGTAAGAATTTGACCAAAGCATTACCCACATTTTGAATTCTGTGCTGCCAATGAAGCAGCCTTCTCAGAATCAGCCTCTTCTAGGCATGGGTTTTGGAATCAGAAAAATCTTGAATTCCAATTGCAGTCCTTCCACCTATTAGCCTTGTGACTATTTGAACCTCACTTTCCTCACCTGTAAAACAAGAGTCATGATATTATCTACCTCACATGAAGATCCAGTGAGATGCCGTATATCGGGTTCCTCTTAGAGCTCGGAGCATTGCACACTCAAGAAACACTTGTTGTTTTGCATCATTTACCTCTTGGCGTGCATCACTCTTCCACAGACCTTCAGCATGGACAAGTCCTCCTGGGGATTTTGTTTCTCAGTTTCCCCAGCGACTTAACAATGGGGTCTTGTCATGAGTTTCTGCTCAGTTTGATTCTATTTTGGGGGAATATTTCTTGGCACTTGGCAAGAGCAACTTTGGTATCCCTAATAGTTGCCAACAGGTAAAGACTGAGAGGCTGGCAAACAGGAGAGAGAACAATTAAAAATATAAAAAGAAAAGAAAATTAAGGAACTTTTGTGTATAGAAAGGTTAAGTGAGTAGAATTCATTTATATCTGAGTTATTATCTGTATCTCAGATTGTTTTTAGTAAAGATTTAATGCTGCTTACAATAAAAGTTCCATAAATAATTAAATTATTAAAATAGAAGTAGGAAAAAAGGGTCAAAAGTAAATGAGTACATAAATATACCAAAAATCCTAGACTAATACAATTAATATAATAGACTTTTTGCATTGGTTATTTGGTGATCGGGAAAACTTGCTAGAAGGAACAGCAAACTATTATCTAAAGAACTCCCAAAAGCAGAGGACCTTGGTTTGAGACCTAGCTTTCCACCATTGAGCAGTGAGTTCTTGGGCAAGTTACTGTGCCAATCCCACTTGGCTTCCCATGTGTAACAAGGTTGTTGGAGCTATTCTTTTTCAACATTTTCTTGGTAACTTATTACTTTTATTTCTTCAATAAATATTATGCAGGCCCCTGTTTATCCATAGATAAAAATGAAGCTGGCAGTTTGAAGATGACATAAGGTTCTTCTCTCTCTTTTACAGATGATGGTAACCACAAAGTCATATTCAGAGACCCTCAGTTAGAAAAGCACTGGTCAATACCATAAGTCATTCCTTCACCGTTTCTGATAAACAATATATATTTACATACCCTTGAGAAATAGACTCACAATAGATAATACATTCACTCATTTGATCAGGAAATCAATTGAACAGACTCAAAGAGCCCAAAACAAACATCTTAGGTCTCCTGCCAACTAGTAATGGAGCTCAGTCACTACGGTCATGTCCGATTCTTTGTGACTCAATGGACCATAGACCTCCAGGCTCCTCTGTCCATGGGATTTTCCAGGCAAGAATACTGGAGTGGGTTGCCATGTCCTGCTCCAGGGGATCTTCCGCATCCAGGAATCAATCCCGTGCCTCCTGCATTGCAGGCAGATTCTTCACTGCTGAGCCACTGGGGAAGCCCCCTTATTTTTGCAGCTCACAGTAAAGATAAAACATTGGTTAGGTGATATAAAAGGTGGTAGGAGCTATATAAAAAGATCATGGATGCTGTGTGCCAGGCATCATATATATAATGAAAGAAAGTGTGAAAGTGAAAATCTCTCAGTCACGTCCAGCTCTTTGTGACCCCATGAACTGGAGCCTGCCAGGCTCCTCTGTCCATGGAATTCTCCAGGCAAGGGTACTGGAGTGGGTAGTCATTCTCTTCTCCAAGGGATCATCCCTGCCTAGGGACAGAACCCAGGTCTCCTGTATTGCAGGCTGATTCTTTGCTGTCTGAGCCACCAGGGAAGCCCACCATATGTAATACAGGATACCAAAAAAGGAAGATCCATGGACTTTTAATAACAAGAACTTTAAATTCAATGCAGTTTTTTTTTTCTCCCCCAGACAAAGCATAGCACTTTGTCACTAAGAAACAGTTGACCAGCATTATTTCTGGAAGTACTCAGGATGAACATCAATCCAGGGTAATGCCTGCCCTAATAAGTCAAGATGTTCACTTCTCAGAAACAGGGGACAAGTATGAAGACACATTTCTGCTGCAGCACTGTGATCTTTCCAAACCCGGACAACCGAGTCTTCATCGGTTTAGCGCTAACAAACACTGCCAGGCCTGGCACGCGGGACTTAGTAGGTCGCTTCTGTTTGTTTGTTTTTATTTTTGCTTCTCTCTAAATAAATAAAAAAAAGAAAAATTTTTTCAGAATTTGCAACTTCTGAAGAGCAGCACTGTTATCATCAAAAATACCTGAGACTAGAAAAAAGAGATAAGCATCTTTACACAAATGAGCATGAAGAGGACTCCAAATCCTCTATAAAAAAAAGGTAGGGCACTGACAATGTGTGGAGATGTGCTTTTGAGTAACCAGGTTGTCAAAGATTTGAATAACCAGAAACTGAAGTATAAACAGGAACTCAAGGAGGACTTCCCTAATGGCTCAGCAAATAAAGAACCCTCGTGCAATACAGGAGAAGCAGGGGGACGTGGGTCAGGAAGATTCCTTGGAGGAGGAAGTGGCAACCCACTCCAGTATTCTTGCCTGGAAAATCCTATGGACAGAGGAGCCTGGTGGGCTATGGTCCTTGGGTTTGCAGAGAGTCAGACACGACTGAGGGCAGACAAGGATGGCCACACACGGTATGACATGAACACCTGAGACTGCACCTTTTTTAGTAGCACAGACACAAAATGATGTAAAAAGAAGGGGAACAAAGGTGTTCACTCATAGTTAGCTAGACAACCAAACACAAAGCACACAGCAATGCTAGGTGTGTGTACATTGACGGTGGAAACACTTAAGTAGTTGACCTCACTAATTTGGTCATTACTCCACAAACATTCATTTAGCACCAACTCTGTGCCACATGCTGGAGAGCAGTGGGGGTTAAACCGGCGGGCGGCACCAACACCCTGTTCTGGCTGCCGCTGTGCTGCTGGGTGGAACCTTTATCAAGTGTCAGCAAGGGAACCTGGCATTTATCAGGGTGGATACTGCGCTCTGCTCGCTCTGCTGACAGGATAGATTCAATACATGTCATTCCCACTGCGCATAGATGTTTTAATGGCTTGCTCTTTCTTCTCTCTCATCACCCTGGTGACTTTGTCTTTCTTTCCTCTTCCCTTCTTCCCATCCCCCATGGTTCTCTTTTCAGATTTTGATTTCTCATTTGCACTAACCTGCCTAGGTGTGTGACTTTGAAGACATTACTGACTCAGTTTCTGCACAGACATCCATAAAATGCTGGAATCCACTAGATTATCCCTGAAGTCTCACTCAGCTCTCTTGTGCCAAAATTGTAAAATTCTTTTGTTTTTAGATTCTGGTTATTTTCTTTCTTTATTTTTTTTTTTTATTGGAGTATAGTTGTGTTACTTTCTGCTGTAAAGCAAAGTGAATCAGTTATATGTTTACATATATCCCCTCTTT